>NC_084615.1:51224777-51404777 GCF_033978795.1 Nerophis ophidion
GTCAACAATGTCAGTTGCTTTTCCTCTCCACTGGTCCCTTAATTGGTAAGGAAGCTTTTGTATGAGCATCTTCATGCTAGCTGGCATATTGAGCTTGTCCAAGTACTGCAGCTCATCCATGGCATTGGAGCTTGAAGATTTTTTACATCCTCAGACTTGATGTTTGGCCAAACCATGATTTTGTCCAGGTAGGCTGCTGTTATTTTTGAAGGATTTCCAAAGTGTTCCCTTAGTAGGCGTTTTGCTGTAGCATAGCCTCTCTCTGTAGGCATATAGAGGCAACTGCGCACCAACTCTCTGGGCTGTGCTTTGGTAAACTGCTCCAGATAATATAAGCAGTCACCACATTCATTGGTTTTTGCCTTTATACAATGCTCAAAAGCTTTTATGAATGCCTTAAACTGCAATGGGTTGTAGAAATCAATGACACACACACGGCTGTCCACTTCAGTGGTGTAGACTTTACTGAACCAACTGCGCATGCTCCAAACATACATAAACAACTACGGATGCCCACAAGGGACATCCACTACATCTCCCCTTCTCCAATGTACGACAAGGAATGAACAATAATTGCAATGTATTTGTAAATAAGCATCCCCATTTATAATGAATCAACCTAACACCCTATAAACGCATTATGTATGAGAATTGCATAACAAATTCCTTAACATCCTCATTTCTCCCTGAGAAAAAAAACAAATAAACAAACAAAAAAAACAACAGAATTGCCAAATTTTGTCAAACAGTAATTGCCTTTTTAACATTTTAACATTTTTCAACATTAGACAAGATGTGTTTTGTTATGTCCTGCCATTTCACGAAACATAGTTTTTAAGCCACCCCAGTGGCTTTACGTGCCATCTTGGAGCATCTCTTGCTTTTGGTGTCTGGGTTACTTGCTCTCTGATTGGTGTACCTGGTTTGCTTCCCCTTCTGTTCTGTGTTCCTTTTGTGGAGTTGGTGGCTCTACTGGAGCCGACTGTGGCTGGAGCTGTGGCTCAGGAAGAGCCTGAAGGTGAGCCCTTTTTCTCCTCACCTCCTCTGCTCCAGTGTCGACTACATAGTAGCGTGGCGTGTCAGCCTTCCTGATCACAGTAGCTGTTTGTTTTGAGGGAGATATCCATACTGACAGTCCAGGCCTCAGCTCGGGCTTTTGTGTGGCCTGGTGTCTGCTGTCAAAGTTCTGAGCCTGTGTGCATTTCAGCTGATAGTCCTTTTTCTCGAAGGCCTTTGTTCTGGGCCGCTGTGGTTTGAGGTTGGATGGCGCTTGTGGTAGCGGTGAGCGGAGACGCCTTCCCATCAGGAGCTCGCCTGGTGACAGCCCATGGTGCAATGGTGTGACTTTACTGTATATGCTAACATTACCTTGTATGGGTCCTCCTCATTCTTAAGTAACAACGATTTCACCGTCTTGACAGCCTTCTCCGCCTCTTTGTTACTCTGGCTGAAATAACGGCTACTAGTCACGTGCAAAAAGTCATAATCTCTGGCGAAGGCTGTGAACTCTGCTGATGAGAATTGTGGACCATTGTCACCCCGTAGCTCCTCTGGGATTCCGTGCCTGCAGAACATACCTTTTAAGTGTATTGATAATCCCCTTAGATGTGGTAATTGGGGTTTTCTCAATGTCAATGTATCTCGAATAATAGTCCACTGCTAACAGGTAGGAGCTGCCTTTCAGATAAAACATATCCACCCCAACCTTTTGCCAGGGGCGCTGGGGTAGTGCTGATGGGATCATGGGCTCAGGATGTTGTGATTGGCTCTTAATGCATGTTACACACTGTGGCACCATTTTAGTGATTTGACTCGTTATGCCCACCCACCACACTGACTGCCCTGCTCTTGCTTTGCATTTAGATATACCCATATGACCTTCATGCAGACGGGCCAGCATTTCTGCGTGCATAGTCTCTGGAATCACAATCCTCTGACCTTTCATTAAAAGTCCTCCTGCACAGTATAGTTCGCCCTGGTACGTCCAGTAGGGCTTTAGCTGCTCTGGCAGCTCTTCCTGTCTGGTCCACCCCCTTTTGCATAGCTCTCTTAGCCGTCTGCATGTGGAGTCCTGCTTTTGTGCATCTCTAATCTGTTGTAGTTTTGCCTTAGATGCTGGTAGGCACTGTTGCACTGATTCCACAAACACCTTCCCCTCTAGCTCCCTTTCATCTTCTGTGAGTGTACGCACGATAGGTGCGCATGATAACGCGTCTGCTGTTATCAAAGATTTCCCAGGGACATGTACTATTTGATATGAGTACCTGAGGAGCCTGAGGCGAAAGCGCTGGATTCTCGGGGTAGGTCATCCAGTGCCTTTGTTCCTAACAGAGCTAACAGTGGCTTGTGGTCTGTTTCTAGGGTGAACTGCAGGCCTATTAGGTATGAGCTGAGCCTTTCGCATGCCCATGTAACTGCAAGGGCCTCCTTTTCTACCTGTGCGTATATCTCTTCAGCATCAGAGAGACTGCGGAATATGTACGCTATTGGTCGCCACTCTTTGTTCTCTTGCATCTGAGTGAGAACCGCCCCGAGCCCGAAAGAAGAAGCGTCTGCCGACACTCTCGTTTTGGCACCTGGCCTGTACTGTGCCAGCACCCTGTCTGAGGCCAGCTCCATTTTCACTTTGTCAAATGTGGCCTGTTGCACTCCTCCCCATACCCACTCACTCTCCTTTGCTATCAAGTCCCGTAACGGTTTGGTTATGTCTGTGAAAAAGGGCAAAAATATACCCACGTATGTTGCCATCCCTAGAAACCTTCTCACATCTGCCACATTTTGTGGAGTACACATGTCTGTGATTGCGCTGACTTTCTCAGGGTCTGGTGCTATGCCCTTGCCACTGATTTTGTTTCCCACAAACACTAACTCTGGCTGTGCAAATGCACATTTTTCATTTAAGGTGAGCCCAGCATCCTGAAGTCTGGAGAGCACCGCTGTCAGCCTCTCATCATGCTGTTCCCGATCCACCCCACACACCAATATGTCGTCAGCATGACAAACAACTCCTGTCAGTCCTTCTAAGAGCTTTGACATGCGGCGTTGAAAGTGTTCTGGCCCTGAGCTGATTCCAAATGGTAGGACATTGAAACAAAAGCGGCCACAAGGGGTTTCAAAAGTTGTAAGTTCTCTGCTTTCTTCTGCCAAGGGAATCTTCCAAAATCCAAACCGGGCATCCAGCTTGGTGATTACCTTTGCTCCGTTTAACTGTGCCAGTGACTGCTCTACTGATGGCAATATGTGCCTTTCCCTACATACTGCCTCATTTAGTCTGGTCCGATCCACGCAGATTCTCATTTTCCCATTAAGTTTAACTATGGGCACCATGTCTGCACACCACGCTGTTGGCCTTTCCACCCTCCAAATGACCCCCATCTTTTCCGTCCTCTCTAACTCCTCTTTTACTTTCTCAGTCAGAGGAATCGGTACCCTGCGTGGTGTCGTGAGTGCATAGGGCCTCGCATACACCTTCAGTCGAATGCTGTAGTCCCCGTCGAACCTACCTAGACCAGTATACACAATGGGAAACCTGTTTTTAAATGTTTCCCCTGGATCCTCTACTTCATCTACTTGCTCTACCAGCCGCAGGGCCTCTACGGCTGGCAGGCCCAGTAGGGGTCTGACCAATGAGTCCACCACGAACAAGGGCTGGGTGACTGTTCCATTTTTACTCTTAAGCTGACATTTCACCTGCCCATCGACTTGTAGTACAATGTTACTTGGGCCATATAGTCTCTTGGTTGTTTGCATCAAGGGGCCATCTCTGCTGTATTTATACAGATTGGTGGGGATCGCGGTGATCGCTGCACCTGTGTCAATTTTGAAGGAGATTACCTCTCCATTAAGTCCAATGTCAGTGTGCCACCCTGAGTTTTGCCCTCTCACCTACCCCAGTAAGAGGGTATCCTGTTGTAGTTCGTCCTGTACTTCATGCACAGGCTGCATGGATCGACACAGCGGCAAAATGCCCTCGTTTGCGGCATTTCCTGCATTCCGCATTGTTAGCTGGGCATTCCTTCCAGTTATGGGGGCCCCTTCCACATTTCTGACATCTCTCTGAATTACTTACAGTCTCAGTTTGTCTTGCTCTCGCCTGACCATGTTGTTTGTGTCCCTGCATTTCCTGTCTTCTAAATGGATGTGAGATAGCATCAACCTCTCTCCTCTCCTCTGCCTGTGGAGACTCACCCCGCATCACAGCCTGCTGCTGTTTAACCGCCTCTGACTGTTTAACCTGGCTTATGGCTTTTCGTAAGGTTAAATCAGCATCAATTTGTAATTTTTCTGACAGAGCGACATTCCTTATCCCTACTACTATGCGGTTACGTATTAACTCCTCCCGAAGCACTCCAAAATTACAGTGTTCAGACAGTTTATGTATTGCTGTTATAAAGCTATCTGCCGACTCACCAGGCTCCTGTTTCCGTACATTAAACTGCGCGCGCTCGAATATGACATTGTGTCTCCCAACAAAATAGTCACCAAAACTTTTTATCACCGCAGCATAGTTCTGTTTCTGATCCGATGTCAATTGAGAAGCATCCAAAATTTCCTCTGCATCCTCTCCCATGAAGTACATCAGCGTGTTGACCTCGAAAGCGTCCCCTTTCTTTTCCAGTCCTGATGCCACTCGATACCTCTCAAATCTTTTTGTTCCATCTCGGCCATTTCTTCCCGTCTCCGCAGTCAAACTTTTTTGGCGGGCTAACTTGAAAAATGTCTCCATGGACGGGAAGCGCCGGTGCATTGCCTTCACTCATTGTGATAGGTAACCAACTTCACACGTACAAAAAACACTACCTTTTGCCGTCGGTATATGTATTTATGTGTCCTCTGTGACACATTTAATAACGTTTCTGACACCATGTAGAAATCAGTGACACACACACTGCTGTCCACTTCAGTGGTGTAGACTTTACTGAACCAACTGCGGATGCTCCAAACATACATAAACAATTACGGATGCCCATACGGGACATCCACTTCATGGGTCACCTTCAAAAAACGGAATTTGTCTGTGTGGAAGTAATTGGGAGGTTTGTGCTTGAACCAGGAGTGCCATTTCATTTTGCCTCTGTAATACAATGTGGAATTCACCTGGTATTGTGTTATTGCCTTGAAATGATTGAGATGCTTGAGGTAAATTTTGCGTTGATTGGTTTTCCACAGGATCCAAAGTTGATAGGCGAAGTGGTTGTTTGTTTGGTTGAGGGTGTGAATGGACCTTGTTTGGGGCATTCTTGGCTGTGTGAAGCTCTGAAGAAGCAGCTTTAACAGATTGCTGAAGTTGTTGTACAGGCTAAGTAGGCACTTTTTTCGGTTTTGTCCCTTGCTTATAATAGGACTTCATTCCATCAGACTTTTTGCTTCTGCCAGAAACACTGGCTTCATGGAGGACAGACAATTTAGCATTGTGGGCTGCTATTTGAGCATCCAACTCCATTTGCTCCTTTTTCCTCCTTATAGCCTCGGCTTGTTCTTCCTCTTCCCTCTTTAGAGCAACTGCCTGCTCATCTTGTTTCCTCTTTAGAGCTGCTGCCTGCGCCTCCAAGGCATGGATCTTTTTTAAAGCAATAGCACGGGTGACAAGTGCTGCCTTATCTGCCTCTGCTATTATGCGAGCAGAAGAAGTGAGAGACCTTTTGCTTTTGTTTGAGACTGGATTCAATGAGCTTTGATAAAACAATACATGGAACATTTGAAATGCTGTCGTGGGGTTGTACACTTTCATTTTCAAAACCATCAACAGCAGAACCTTAATTTTCAACCTCATCAACATCATCATCATCGTCATCATTTTGAAAATACATCAACTTGTCAACCTTTTCAATAAAACCATCAAAATTCAACATTTTTGCTTTGTACCATGTCTCGTGTTTAGTACTCTCATCATCTGGCAACAGAGACAACAAAGTTACGTGCAATTTTCTAATTTCATGATATAAATCAATAAACCTGCCTAATTCCTCCTTTAGCTCATGTAAACATGTTTCATCATTTAACACAACAATGACCCCCTCTTTCAGCATTGAGAGTCTTTGCAACTTTGATTTTCTTTCCCCCTGCAAACTTTTAATTTTGTGAGCTAGAGCCTTGGGTGTCATTTTTACCACACATTTTTTTCCTTCAACCCCTTGCCCAACATTGTCACGTTCAGCCACACTGTCCTCCTGTGGCTGTTTATGTTAATTAATTATGTTCATTAGCGCACGCGTGTGCTCCCTCCTCCTCCATTTGGAAAAGTCGAAGTTTGTCAACCCGCGCGCAAGTCAAGTCAAATAGTCACTAATAAATTGGAATTTTCAATATTTGTGTGCACATTTTAACAATGGCATTTTTATTTATTTATTTTTATTTTTATTTTTTTTATATAAATACGTGTGTGTCGGCGCACCGCTAAAACATACTGGACTGGCTCAATGCTGCTCCGCGTCCTCCTCCATGCACGGCACGCACACACGCGCACAGCTTGGTCTGGTGGATGATCTGCTGCTGCTGCTGGCTGCTGTCCCCGATGAGCGACCCTGTTGCTCTCTAGTGGGACTCGGAGCTGTCGATGCAGAGCTTGATTGCAGAAATGTGTCCGCCGCTTTGCCGATCCGTTTCCTCCGCCGCCGGCCGCCAATCAAACACCGACAGCGGCTAATACGTTCCTCTACCAAAACGAGCCTTGCAGCTTGTTGCTTCCCAAATAACAACTCGCGTTCTGGTGAGGCAGTTTTTGACTTAATGTAGTGGTAAAGTCCTAAACTATTACTGCTACTGGTTGACGAATATAAATGAAGCTAGTTCAGACGTGGCAGCCGGCTAATAATCATACTTGCCAGCCCTCCCGGATTTTCTGGGAGACTCCCGAAATTCAGCGCCTCTCCCGAAAACCTCCCGGAAGAAATTTTGGCCCGAAAATCTTCTGAAATTCAGCCGGAGCTGGAGGCCATGCCCCCTCCAGCTCCATGCGGACCTGAGTGGGGACTGCCTGTTTTCACGTCCGCTTTCCCACTATATAAACAGCTTGCCTGCACAATCATGTTAAAACATCTACATATATTAATAACAAACTGTAAACACAATGAGATGAAGCAGAAGAATGAGGAAGTTACAGTCATGGCGACTCCGTCAAAAGTAAGAAATACGCTTGCAAGTTCCAAAACGAATGGAAACAAGAATTTCAGTTTATCCGGGAGAGTTCGAAGGGGAAGAGGTATGTTGCCTGTAAATTTTGTAGAACAGAATTCTCCATTGAACACTGTAGCCGAACGGATATAGTCTGTTATGAACGGTCAGCGAAGCAAAAAGCGTCCGCAGCGCAGCATCGTTCACAACCCAGTATTATGGGCCACCTCGCAAAATGGAGACCCGATGGTGTAACTTATGCTGAGACAAAGATGGCTATGCTGATAGCTGGAAGCAACATCCCGTTGTCCTTTGCGGATGTCTACAAAAAATCTGTGAAGGATATGTTCCCGGATTCGGAGGTCACTCGCCAGTACGCAAATGGCAGAACAAAGGTTACTCAAATAGTGAAAGGAAAGTGTTGTAGGGTTTTTTTTTAGTAACCAGCAAGCACAGTACAGTTAGTAAAACAACTGTGTTTTTATTACTGTGTATTTGATAGGTGCCGTCTGAAATTCAACTATTTCTATTATTTATATATATAATAAAATAAATATATATAGCTAGAATTCACTGAAATTCAATTATTTCATACATATATATATATATATGTATATATATATATATATATATGAAATACTCGAGTTGGTGATTTGTAGCTGTAAATATACTCCTCCCCTCTTAACCACGCCACCACGCCTCCCACGCCCCACCTCCCGAAATCGGAGGTCTCAAGGTTGGCAAGTATTCTAATAATTAATGTCCAGAATTGTGTCCACTTTTAACAAAAGTATTTATCATCATAAAGTCACATTTATAAAACTCACTTTGTAACAAAATCGGAAAATACACGGGGGCAAACAAATACTACCTGGCACAGTCAAAAACTGTTGCACCTACACTCAGCAACACCTGAGCAAGATTCCAGCTCCTCCCTAAGTAGACTGGCACTTGGCCTTGAGGCAACCCCTTTAAGGACGTCATGAATTTGACGGACAGAAAGAGTATATGGCTCTAACAGTATCAATAAATCGTTAAACCTCAAAGTGTTGTATATAACATTTTGAGGACAAAAATTAATTAATTCCATTTCAAAATAAGGCTGTAACGTAACAAAATGTGAAGCGATGTGTATACTTTTTAAATACAATATAAAATATTTTATCATAAAATATTATGTAATACAACATAATATTTCAATCACAAAAGAAACCCAATTGGAGAGTAACCTTTGACCAAAATACAAATACAATATAAAATAGGGATTTTTGCCACCTCAAGAATCTTTGTTTTATATTTTTGGAAGGTGGGGAGAATTTGAGAAGAATCAAGCAAAGAGATATCTGCAGGGCACAAGGAATGCAGCAGGGGAATATACATAAAATAGTTTTATCTTTTATAAATAAGACAGGCCCAGGCAGCTAAGGCAAAGCAATAAGGCACATAGACTGTTACTTAGACTAAAGTTGGTGTTAGACATGAGATTACTAAAATATATATTTTTTCCCACAACAGGCATTGCTTGGTGGAATGAACCATTTTGCATTTTTTTGTAAGTCGTGCCCGACATTCATCATTTGATTAAAGCAATCTTAGTATTGAACTGATATCTTAATATTCATCGACAGCAAAGTCTGCTGTAATGCGAGCATTGTCCCGGACCATTGTGGTAGAGAGAGAGCTGATTTGCAAGTTATTTTTACTATGTTCCGACCATCACCTATGGTCACCACCATAAGAGCAAAATGGCAGATACAAGCGCCCAAATGAGTTTTCTCTGTAGGGTGTCTGTACTCACATTTAGAAATCGGCTGAGAAGCTCTGAGTAAAACCACTGCTATGTAACATCCAAAGGGGCCATTGGAGGTTGCTGAGGCATCTAGTCCAGATGCCGCCTGGTGAAGTGTTCCAGGCATCCCCAGCCAAAAGGAGGCAAGGCCCTGGGTAGACTTGAGACTCCCTGTAAGGAGTTTTTGTCGTCCCCCCTACCCACAATCTTGCCCTGGATGAATGGATACATTTTATAAAAGGAAACATTTTCAAATCTAAACAATACCCCAAATCCCCCGTGTTTTGCACCCTGGTAAATACCTTGACGGCCCTGAAGGATGACTTCCACCAAGGCAAACAATGTCAATCATAACACTTGTGACTTTAGTCTGTTTTACAATATTCCACACTTTTAGTAGCATTTCTCTACTTTTTGTGGCAGGAAGTAAATTTCCTGCAGGTGGCGATACAGAATCATTTAGTCTAATTGGATTAAGCCCCACCCCCACTGCTCAGGGGTGCAGGTAGTTGTCAGTCTGTATCCTTAGCTTCATCTGATCTGCTGACAGGTATGAAAACATCAAGTCTCTACTTGTTTTCTTTTGGTCTTTGTGTGTCTGCTTTGGTCTTATATTACTGCATATGGTCCGGTTCTGAAGAACAGCCCATGGATCAGCTCAGCCCTACTGCAAAGGCTTGTGTGTAATGAAATTCATTGAAATTATTTTTGTGAATTTGTACTTCTCACACCTCTAACCACCTCAATGCCCAATGTTGGCTATTGATTGATTAGATATTGGTCATGTTTGTGTGTGTGCGTGTGTTTGTGATTGAGACAGAGACAGTATCTTGCAGTAGGAGATAATCTCAGGTCATATGACCAGACTCTTAGTCACCATGGAAACCATGGTTCATTAGGTGTGTTACATAACAAGAAACGGCAATTAACTCACTTCACCTAACGTGTGTGTTATCTGCATGTCCACAAAAGGTGTATACAGACGGTTCGAATCTTGTAGACTGGTGGGCACATTCTCAACCCAGGTCGTATTTTTATAGAACATACAGTAATTGGCGTGGAAAACAACTGTTTTGAATGTACGCAATCTTTATAAATGCTTGTACTTTGCTGTTAGCACTCTGATTGAGCTCTGTGATTGGTTAATATGCAGTGACATAGTCATGTTCTGATTTTACTTGTCATCTCTCCTCACCGGCAGTAATGACCATGCTCCATCCTCCACACCCTCCCATTACTTGTCTGTACAGTGCCCCACTAGCCTGAACTCCATCTAGGGGTTCGCATCTTCCTGACACGAGGGGACTCCTCCAGGTTCTTATCCGACCGTAGCTTGAATCCACGGCCTGACGAAGTAGAGGAAAGAGCAGGTTACGTGCAGGCATGGACAAGCCCAAAATGTGACAAGGGAGGACGACTCCTCACCTCGCATGACCGAAAACATGGTGCCCAATGTCCAATCCACCTACCTGGACCGTGTTGTCATGGAGATCATCGAGACTGAGAGGGCCTATGTGAGAGATTTACGCATGATTGTGGAGGTGAGAGATTACATTTATTGATTGATTGATTAATTGATCAATTAAAGTTGTAAAAGTTGGAATAACAAAGGTCAGTCAAATGCATCATCTGCTCCCCTGCACAAGACGGTTGTTATGTAAGAAAATACCCACAATGCAATCCTGTCTTATCAGGACTACCTGGCCCACATCATCGACCAGGTAGACCTGGCCATCCGTCCAGAGCAGGTCTGTTTCCTCTTCGGCAACATTGAGGACATTTATGAGTTCAACAGGTAAGGACACAAAGGTTAAAAATTCCTGTTTGTACAGCTGACTTGTCAAAATCCAAATAGAATTGGTAATGTCTCCCAAATTCCTACTCCATACCAAGTAGTCTAAAGGCTCATATCATTTTAGGACATTTTGTAGGTCCTGTATTTCTTGCTGTCATGCTAGGTGCTAGCATGCTAACAGTGTTACCTATGGTTTGATCGTTGCGCACCACAATGGCAAAAAAAATAGATACGCCTTAAAAATCAGGGTTTTTTACGGAAAAACTATTTCAAGTAATTGAATTTAAAACCTATTATTTATGCACTATGAACTAGTGATGCACCGAAAAAATTTTTTTGTACCAGTAGATCAGTGTGCTGCTTGGCACTGTGTGCTGACTAACGACGAGAGCTTGCTCCGCACACCTCAAACTCTAATTGTATAAGAAAATAACTAAGTCAATGTTTTGTGGAGCATGATCGGCAGGAGATAGCAGCACGTATACAGTATTACCTGTGAGGTTAAGTGTTAACTTCCTTTATCACAGTATTTTTTTAAAACAAATAAAAACAAATATTTGTGAGTTAGCTTCATTCATTATTGATGTTTCTTGCTACTTTATGTTGTATATTTTTTACATGATATTTCCAATTAATTTTATCATTATTATTACTCCCAAAAGTGTGTTTTCTCATAGTCCTTGTCACTGATGTCCCACTGAGGTGAGTTTTTCCCTTGCCCTTATGTGGGCTCTGTACAGCAGATGTCGTTGTGGCTTGTGCAGCCCTTTGAGACACTTGTGATTTAGGGCTATATTGATTGATTGTTTTCAGTTCAGGCATATATTTACCAAACTCTCTATAATGGCATATAGAATATTGATGCTAACTTTGTACCAGTAGATCAGTTTGCTGCTCGGCACTGTGTGCTGACTGAAAACGAGAGCTTGTTGCACACACCTCAAACTCTTAATTGTAAAAGAAAATAACATAGTTAATGTTTTTTGGAGCATGATCGGGAAGAGATGGCAGTTCATATATCCCCTGTGAGGTTAAGTGTTATTTTTCTTTATCACCAAATTTTTAATAACAAATTTAAAAAAATATATTTATGGTTTACCTAATGCAGGGGTGTCAAAATAATCCCCATTGCAGTAATGACTGCCCTCAGATTAATATATAAGAGTTTCAATGTACAAAACCCAAAACCAGTGAAGCTGGCACTTTGTGTAAATTGTAAATAAAAGCAAAATTATAATGATTTGCAAATCCTTTTCAACTTTTATTCAATTGAATATACTGCAAGGACAGAATATTTAATGTTTGAACTGAGAAACTTGTTTTTTTTTTTGCAAATAATCATTAACTTAGAATTTAATGGCAGCAACACATTGCAATAAAGTGGGCACATGGGCATTTTTACCACGGTGTTACATGTCCTTTCCTTTTAACAACACTCAGTAAACGTTTGGGAACTGAGGAGACCAATTTTTGAAGCTTTTCAGGTGTAATTCTTTTCCATTCTTGCTTGATGTACAGCTTAAGTCAACAGTCCGGTGTCTCGGTGGTCGTATTTTACGCTTCATAGTGCACCACACATTCTCAATGGGAGACAGGTCTGGACTACAGGCAGGCCAGTCTAGTACCAGCACTTTTTTACTACAAAGCCACGCTGTTGTAATACGTGCAGAATGTGGCTTGGAATTGTCTTGCTGAAATAGGCACAGGCATCCATGAAAAATACTTTGCTTGGATGACAACATATGTTGCTCCAAATCCTGTATGTACCTTTCAGCATTAATGGTGCCTTCACTGATGTGTAGGTTACCCATGCCTTGGGCACTCCATACCAACACAGATGCTGGCTTTTGAACTTTGCACCTTTAACAATCCGGATGGTTCTTTTTCTCTTTAGTCCGGAGGACACAACTTCCACAGTTTCCAAAAACCATTTGAAATGTGGATTCGTCCGACCACAGAACACTTTTACACTTTGCATCAGTCCATCTTAGATGAGCTAAGGCCCAGCAAAGCCGTTGGCGTTCCTGGTTGTTGTTGATCATTGAATTTAGCTTTGCATAGTTAGTTTTAACTTGCATTTACAGATGTAGCAACTAACTGTATTTACTGACAGTGGTTTTCTGAAGTGTTCCTGAGCCCATGTGGTGATATTCTACACACTGATGTCGGTTTTTGATGCAGTACCGCCTGAGGGATCAAAGGTTTCGGGCATTCAATGTTTATTACTGTTCGACAATTTGTTCACTCATTTGTTCATGCCCCATCCTTGTTTGTTAATGACTGAGCCTTTCATGGAAGCTGTTTTTATACCCAATCATGGCACTCACCTGTTCCAAATTGGACTGTCCACCTGTGGGATGTTCCAAATAAGTGCTTGATGAGCATTCCTCATCTTTGTAGTCTTTTTAGCCACTTGTGCCAGCTTTTTTTAAACATGTTGCAGGCATTAAATTCCAAATGAGCTAAAATTTGTAAAAAAATACTTTTATTTGTTCGAATTTAAAGTATCTTGTCTTTGCAGTCTATTCAATTGAATTTAGGTTAAATAGGATATGCAAATAATTGGATTCTGTTTTTATTTACAATTTAGACAACGTGCCAACTTCACTGGTTTTGTATAATTGCCTAATGATTTTAAAACACAACTAACTATTAATTTGAAATGTTCCTTATGTACAACAGGCTGGATAACTTGCTTTGAAATCATAAGCAAACAGTTATTTTTTATTTTGACAATTATTTTTTGGAACATAAGTTAATATGTTTTTGCATGATCAAATAATAATAAAGATAAAAAGACATTACTTCTTTTTGCGGTACATTCAATTTTCAAAATCTGTTTGGATAGAAAGAGGAAGTGATTTGTTTATGCACATTATTTCCAGGCTTTCGCGGGCCACATAAAACGATGTAACGGGGCCAGATTTGGTCCCAAGGCCATGAGTTTGACAATTGTGGCCTAATGTAATGTAAATAATCAATGAATGTACTGTATGGGAAGGAATATACTTTGCGTAGAGTTTTTGTGTTTGTAAAGTATTTAAGTATTAAGGCAAAACACTTTGATTAAACATGCTTGGCTGCACCTTGGTTCTGTTGTGGTCCGGCAGCGAGCTGCTCCAGGATCTGGACCTGTGCGATCGTGACGCGGTAGCTGTAGCCAAGTGCTTTGTAATGAAGGTGAGGAAGAGTCCTGTCTGTCAGTGTGAACTTGTTCTGGTTCTGAAAATATGTTTGTGTTTCAGAGCCAGTACTTTGACATCTACACTCAGTACTGCACCAACTACCCAAAGTAAGGTCCACATTGAACACATCAACCCAGTCCACCGAACTGTCTTTTATGATACCTTGATGTGGTTTTGTTGCAGTTCTGTGCTGGCGCTGACCGAGTGTATGCAGGACTCTTCTCTGGCCATCTTCTTTCAGAGCCGCCAGAATACTCTAAAGAGCTCGTTGCCTTTGGGTTCTTACCTTCTTAAACCTGTCCAAAGAATTCTCAAGTACCACTTGCTGCTTCAGGTGCCCCGCCCTTAATTCACCGTCCACTTTGCCCACTTATTACTACTTTCAACTATATTAACAATATTCATACTTATTGGTAATAATGATTATTCTTTATTTTCACACTTATTCACATTGATAAAGATAATCTTTCATGATATTAACACATTGATAATGATTATTGATAATGACACTGATAATGATACATATTGATAAAGATGACACAGATTGATTATAATGATCATTTTTGATAATATTCAGTCTTATTGACAATGACACTTTGATAATTATTATTCATGATGTTCACACTCACTGATAATGTTTATCAACAATGACACTTACTAATGATGATGATACGTAATGATAAAGAGGACACTTATTGATGATGATCATTCTTCATAATCATCACTAGGGATATAACGGTGTTGTAAAAACGCAGTATCGCGGTTTTAAATCACTCACAATAATTCCGTGACGTATTAAACGGGAACTTGGTGAGTGCATTTTTTTTAAGCACTTTTGCGTTGCCGGTCTGAAAATAAACTATACCTCCCAAAATCCTCTGTGCAGCGCAGGGTGGGGGCATGGTATGTAGTAAAAGGGATACTAAGTGGAAGTATTCTTAGTAGTAGATAAAAGGAATTGTTTTATTCAGACATTTCATCAAAATCAGTCCATAACTTTTTTTAGTTATGTTTCTAACAAACAGACAAACTCTGGCAAAAACTTAACCTCTTTTGTGGAGGTAATGAACTCTGCATGCTGCAAAGCAAAGTGCGCCGCATTCGTCTTGCGCGTTTCCAAGTCAACACAGAGCAGGTCAGAGCGCACCGCCACGGAGGTAAAGCAATCGGTGGGAGCGCGGACACTGCACATTGCGGATAAAACGAGTGATATAAAAAGCTACTTGATAAACCATCCCCCAGAAAACATGTTTGATGCCAGCGAAGCTAAACATCAATTTGTGAGGTATTTACATTATTAAAAGTGGTCACTCAGTGACACTCAGCATTTTCCAAAATTATATTAAAAATGTCCACTGTAGAGGACACTGCCTTTCAGGAAGTAAAAGTTGAAAGACAAAGTGTGCAGTATTGTTTTACACCTGTTACACTGGATGTTTACTATATCACTTTAAAAATACTATAAGTTTTTGTTTTAATTATTTGCTTGAAACAGTCGATGTTCCAGCACTCTTATTTGCTCTTAAAAATACATGTTAGCATAATTAAACATATGATTAGATAATTTGAGCATTATGTTTGTGTTCAATTACAGTAAGTGTGTTTATCTGGCGAAGCGAAGTTGGAAGAGTGGCTGTGCCAGTAATCTGAGGGTTATTGGTTCAATCCCCACCTTCTACCATCCTAGTCACGTCTGTTGTGTCCTTTGGCAATACACTTCAACCTTGCTCCTGATGGGTCCTGGTGAGCGCCTTGCATGGCAGCTCCCACCATCAGTGTGTGAATGGGTGAATGTGGAAATACTGTCAAAGCGCTTTGGGCTCCTTAAAAAGGGGTAGAAAAGCGCTATACAAGTACAACCATTTACCATCTTTAACATTCCTGCCTCTTCTTACTCTCTCTTCTCCTATGGTCATGAGCTTTGGGTCATGACCGAAAGGATAAGATCACGGGTACAAGCGGCCGAAATGAGTTTCCTCCGCCGGGTGGCGGGGCTCTCCCTTAGAGATAGGGTGAGAAGCTCTGCCATCCGGGAAGAGCTCAACGTAAAGCCGCTGCTCCTCCACATCGAGAGGAGCCAGATGAGGTGGTTCGGGCATCTGGTCAGGATGCCACCCGAACGCCTCCCTAGGGATGTGTTTAGGGCACGTCCAGCTGGTAGGAGGCCACGGGGAAGACCCAGGACACGTTGGAAAGACTATGTCTCCCGGCTGGCCTGGGAACGCCTCGGGATCCCCCGGGAAGAGCTAGACGAAGTGGCTGGAGATAGGGAAGTCTGGGCTTCCCTGCTTAGGCTGCTGCCCCCGCGACCCGACCTCGGATAAGCGGAAGATGATGGATGGATGGATGGATGGAACATTCCTGCCACATAATTTTACACAAAATGGCATTTGACCAAACCTCTTTTTCTTTGGACATCCATCCATCAATCCATCCATTCCATCTTCTTGTGCCACAATAATATCGTACCGCAGCCGTAATACCGTGACAATATTGAACCGTGAGATTTTCATACTGTTACATTCCTGATAATGACACTTATTGATTAAATGATAGTTTTGATAATCACCATGCTTTTTGATAATGATGACACTTTTGATAATGATTGTCGATGTCAATCACACTTATTGATAATATTCATACTTATGGATAATAATCACTATTATTGAAAATGATGACACTAATTGATAATGATTGATTATAATCACCTTAATGATAATAATGGGGACGGCGTGCCTTGAGCAAGACACTTCACCCTTGCTCCTGATGGGTCGGGGTTAGGGCCCACCGTCCATGTGTTAATGTGTGTGTGAATGGGTGGATGTAGAAATTGTGTCAAAGCGCTTTGAGTACCTTGAAGGTATAAAAGCGCTATACAAGTATAACCCATAATGATTATTCATGATACTCACACTTATTGATAATAAGTATTGACAATGACACGTACTGATAATGATGATACTTATTGATAAATATGACACCTATTGATGATTATGATACTTTGATCGTATTCACTTCTATTGATGATGATGACACTTACTCATGAAAAGGATAATTATGCTGCAAAACAAGCACCATTTTACATGCTGCAAAGCATCAGTGAATGGGCGCTTGCTAAGCAAGCAGCCCATCTTAATATTGCTCTACCTTAACCTTTTTTGTATTGTTATTGATACCTATTGATAATGCCTACCATGTTTAGGAGATTGCAAAGCACTTTGACCCTGAGGAGGAGGGTTACGAGGTTGTGGAGGAGGCCATCAGCACCATGACAAGTGTGGCCTGGTACATCAATGACATGAAACGCAAACACGAGCACGCCGTCAGACTGCAGGTCAGCGTGGACACGACAAATGTGCAGATGTGTTTACCAATAAATGTTGACTTGTGACCTTTGACCCTCAGGAGGTTCAGTCGCTGCTGTTGAACTGGAAAGGTCCAGACCTGACCACATATGGAGAACTGGTTTTGGAGGGAACCTTCAAGGTTCACCGTGCTAAAAATGAGAGAACGCTCTTCCTGTTGGAGCAAGTGTTGCTCATCACCAAACGGCGTGGAGAACACTACATCTACAAGGCACACATCTCCGTAAGATTGACAGATTCTCATTGTGTGAATGTTGAAGTTTCGAGACACCTTCTCATTCAATACGGTGGTAGTGTTTTTCTACATTTGAGGGTTCCTGTGTGTCATTCTTCTATTTCTTCTCTTTATTTCTCAGCTATTTCTTAATTTTTCAATACATTTAAACCATTCCAACATCAAAATGTTGAGCTTTTTTGGAACACCAGGAGTTGAACATCAATTGACATAGTCAAAACAATGTCCCCGATTTTCCTCTTGACAAAATTGAAAATAAGTAGATATTTTTTTGGTATGTTGGGACTGTTATGGTCTCTTCAACATTGTGTGGTGGCTCCCCTTTCAAGAATGTTGACAGAAAATATGTTCCAACTAAAAGGGGATCACCTTCCTGGCAAAGTCTATTCCAGAGTGCTGGACAGAAGGGAAAGACTGTTGTCCAACCTCAGCATGAAAATACAATGTTTTTCTTGCCGGCTTCGTTCTCGTTGGTTGACGTGTTGGTTGGCTTGTCGGGTGTCGGCCCGGGCCTGCCCTCGCGCTCTGCCGTGCTGTTCTTCACTCCCAAAGTTTTGCGTCTATATTTTTGTTCTGTGTAGAATGTAAGAATGATGTGTTGAACCAGGCTAGAAATGTAGGTTAATTGCATTTGCGCATCACACGATCGGTATATTGTTCGAATTAAAATGTTTCCATTTGACATAATCATATTGGTGATATGATTTTCAATTTTTTAGCAATGTGTGTGCTGTCGAAAGCTCCAATTACATGAGGAAAACGGTCTGTCGCTGCACATTCCGCTTTAATGTTGGCCTGTCAAGCCGCATTTTATGGGAATTTAAAGGCCTACTGAAATTACATATTCTTATTTAAACGGGGAGAGCAGGTACATTCTATGTGTCATACTTGATCATTTCGCGATATTGCCATATTTTCGCTGAAAGGAATTAGTAGAGAACATCGACGATAAAGTTTGCAACTTTTGGTCGCTAATAAAAAAGCCTTGCCTGTACCGGAAGTAGCAGACGATGTGCGCGTGACGTCACCGGAGGAAAGTTAGAGTGAAGCACTTAGAAAAAAAAAAACATGGAAAGGCGACGGCAGTGTGAGCGATTCAGATGTTATTAGACACATTTACTAGGATAATTCTGGAAAATCCCATATCTGCTTATTTTGTTAATAGTGTTTTAATGAGATTATAAAGTCATACCTGAAAGTCGGAGGGCTGCGGTGAACGCCAGTGTCTCTGAGAGAAGTTAATGGAGGAGCCAAGATCACAGCTGCCGTTTTGACAGCTGCAGGAGGAGGTCGCATAATCCACTCAAGTCTCCGGTAAGAGCCGACTTAATATCACAATTTTCCCATCCAAAAACTTGCTGGTTGACGTAGAGAAACATGTTCGCTTGACCGCTCTGTGTTACAGCTTCACAACAAACAAAGAAACACCGGCTGTGTTTCGGTGGCTAAAGGCAGCTGCAATCCACCGCTTTCCACCAACACCATTCTTCTTTATAGTCTCCATTATTAATTGAACAAATTGCAAAAGATTCAGCAACACGGATGTCAAAAATACTGTGTAATTACGCGATGAAAAGAGACGACTTTTAGCCGTGAGTGGTGCTGGGCTGAAATGTCCGCTCCAACCAATAACGTCACAAGCCCGCGTCAACATAAGCTTCATCATTCCGCGACGTTTTCAACAGGATACCTCGCGGGAAATTTAACATTGCAATTTAGTAAACTCAAAAGGCCTTATTGGCATGTGTTGCAATGTTAAGATTTCATCATTGATCAATAATTATCAGACTGCGTGGTCAGTAGTAGTGGGTTTCAGTAGGCCTTTAATATACCTGGCTAGCGTGCCAATATTTACGTTCCACATGGCTGGCATGGCTTAGCTCAAGGTCGACTGGCACAATCTTGATCGGTCAATCAGCTCCATCTATAAACCTCAGTGTGGTCAGCAACTGTGTGGGCACAGGCAGTGCAAGGCCCCTACCTATGTTGTGCTCTACAAGTGTCCTCAGCTCTGCTTTTATTTCCAGGATGATTGTATGCCATGTAGAAATGTGCATACGCCAGCAATGAAGTTGGCGTGAGGCACCGCACATCTCCACATTCAGGTTACTCTTGATACATCTCAACTTTGAAAATGGGCGTACGCCAGGTTTTTGTGCGTACGCATTCTTAATACATGCTCTGCTCTATACTCTTGCAAGTGTGTTGGAGGGTGCATGGGAGTTTGCCCAACAAGTCTACATGTACATGCAAGTTGTGGACTTAGAAAAGGCATTCGACCGTGTTCCTCATGGTGCCTGGTGTGGAGTTTGGGAGGAGGGGATGTGTCCTTGTATAACCATAGTAGGAGTCTGGTTTGCATTGTCAGCAGTAAGTCCAGCTTGTTCACGTTAAACGCTGGCTTTTGTCTCTGGTTCTGTTCACAATCATTCTGAATATAATTTCTCGGCACAGCCAAGGCACTGAGGGTGTCCATTTTGTGGACCTTAGGATCTTTTGTCTGCTGTATTTGTAGGTGATGTGATTCTGATGGCCTCTCATCAAGCTGTAACTTCCAGTGTTTGCAGAGTGTAAATTTTCTGGAATGAGACTCTGAATTTTTAAATGTGAGGCAATGGTTCTCAGACAGAAAACGGGTTGATTGCCCCTTCGGGTTGAGAGCGAGGTCTTTCCCTAGTTTGAGGAGTCCAAGTATCTCAAGTTCTTGATCAAGATTGAAGAGTTGCTGTGCCAGACCGTTGTGGTGCAGTCAAGTGGTCGAAATTACATTCACCCATAAGGTTTCTGGACTTGCCCGAAACGACCTGTTTCGGGTCGCAGTGACCTGGCAGGAGATCTAAGTAGAGCCGCTGCTCCTTCACATCGAGAGGAGCCAGTTAAAGTGGCTGAGACATGAAAATGTTCAACTCTTCTAAAAACATTCCTGCATCAAAATGTTCGGAGGGCCAGCTTATGAAGCAAGTTTCTGCTTTTCCAGGAAATAAGCTAGTTAACTTATTAGCAGGATGCGTTGCCACAGCAACAGTTAATGCTAACGGTGCTCAGTTTAAAAAAACACTATTAGAGCCAATACTACAGACACACTTAACACGCAGTACTTGTATGACATCACTTACCGCTTTGAATCTTATTTTTTATATTTCATTTTTTTTGGCTACCCCCTTCTCTTGACACCATCCAACTTGCAATTGAAAGAATAAAACAAACAGTCACCATTAAAATAAAGCATTTAATAGTAAAACATTATAGTGATTCTGTTGTCAAAGCATGCATGCAACAACAATAAAAATTGTAATTATTGTGTTGTCAGTGTTCCACATTGATGCTGATCGAGAGCAACAAAGACAGTTTGTCCTTCAGCGTGGCGCACTACAAGCAACCTAAACAACCGCACACTGTCCAGGTCACTATTTAGCACTATTTAGTGGCTTCATCCCGTCACATGACACATTTGCTGATGTTTCAGGCCAAGTCAGTGGAGGAGAAGGAGATGTGGGCTCATCACATCAAACGCACCATTCTGGAAACCCACCATGCTATCATCCCACAGAAGGTCAGGACAAGTACACTTAAAAATAAAATAATATAATAATAAAAACAATATTCATTCAGAATTACCAATAGGACAGTCCACCTTACTACTACTGTACTAATAAATAAAGTTTCATTCTAGTAATCAATTAATCACTCCATATTTATAGTTATTAATAAATCACTATCTAAATAATACTAATAAATTGATAACTTCTATAAAGCATTAAGATTTATTATTAATAAATCAAATGTATAAAACATTAATGTAAAGTACAGTAATACATCACATATATAAAACTTTAAAGTCAAGAAATGGAATATTAAAAAAAAAAAATTAAGGTATGTGAATAATTAATAATGTAACACATTAGAACATAATATTGACTACATGCCATAAAACTGTTTATTAAAATAAATCAGTTTAGGTGAATACAGTGGAACCTGCATTTATGAACTTAATTGGTACTTAAACATGGTTTCACAAACCTAAAAGTTCCCGATAAGAATCAATTAAAGCATGAGTAATTGGTTGTAGTCGCAACAAAAGTATAACAAAAATGTAATTAAAAAAACTGCATACTTTGAATACACTATAATGTGTGTGTGTGTGTGTGTGTGTGTGTGTGTGTGTGTGTGTGTGTGTGTGTGTGTGTGTGTGTGTGTGTGAATATATATATATATATATATATATATATATATATATATATATATATATATATATATATATATATATATATATATATATATATATATAATCTGCTGCTAAATGGCTGCGCCTGTATGTACAGCATGAGATGGAGGGGGCCCTGCCTCTTCAAAATTACTTTGCCCGCGTGTACAGGAAGGGATGTCATCCAAATGGCCACCTCCCTATGGCTTCAAGCAGCATGCGAAATGAATAAACGAAGCATTCGCACGCGAGACATGGTTCGCACACAGAGGCATATTTGGCGCAATGAAAACGTTCGTAAACCGAAAAAGACGCAAATAGAAGTGTTCGTAAATTGAGTTTCCAATATATAACAAATATAATAAAATAGATGTAGAAAACACTTGATTAAACTTGTTTAAATGCTTAATCAAAAATACATTTTATAAAAAATATTTGATCAAAGTTAATAATGGAATAAGTTTATAAATGATACTCAATAAATGACAATGTGTGTTTCAGGCCAAAGATGCCATCTTGAATTCCAGATGTGAGTAAAGGTCAAATCCGGTTAAATGATTGTTTACCTGACCTGATGTCATGAAGATGTCATCTACAATGTCGCTTCCTGTAGACAATCACAAGTATCACTCCATCCCTATTCGGGTGAAGAAAGTCAAGTCCCGTCGTCTAACTGACGGGTTTCCACGGCAACAGTCATTAGGTGATCAGCTAAGGCCCCTTATGGATTGATTATTAATGTATTGATTGATTGTTTTTGTCCTCCAGATGTAAATGGAGGTGAAAAGAGCTTAACAGGTAAAGATATTGTGTTAATGTTAGATTAATGATGATGTATCAATTAGATGGCATCACAAAGTTGTCGTATTTTACAGGACAAGTGGGTGTGGTCTCAAAGGTAAGAAACACTTATCCATCATCAATAAAAATATGGATTACCAGTCGTTGCCACACAGCTCCTTTCCTTTGCTTATGTAATAAAGTCTTTCTTTCTTTTTTGGCTTCAACACGATATGCACATGCTAACATTTCATACAAAGTGGAGCATGTTGCTAACTTAAACAGAATTGTACTCATTATTGGTCTTTGTATTTCATTTATATTCTTTGATGAAGCAGCTAGACACTCGTACGGAAAGCTTTTTAAATACTTCCTTGTACTTACTGCATCCCCAACAACTGTCAGTGTAATTCAGTGTTTCTTAGCGCCTCCTAAAAGGTTGCCAAAAATCAGTATCTGAGCTGCGGTCCAATAGGTGAATTACAATCACGTAACCTAGAGGTACATTGGGCACTTGCGCGTTTCAGGCGATGGTCTAAGCTTGGACCGACAATCACAATATTTATTGTTAGGACTTAACATGTTAGCTTTATTTAGACATAGCAACCATAAAAGAACACACACTAATGCAATCTCTTGTCCTTTATTTGCGTTTAGTGCCGCTATCAAACACTACTAATCTAGTAGAGAATAAACTTGATAGCTACACAGAAAGTTTCTCAAACACATCAAATGTTCAAAAAAACATTTTACAAAGTGATCGCTGCAGACACAAGCAGTCTGATTTTATTACACAAGATGATGAAAGGGCTATTTTTAAGAGCCATTTCCTTTGACGCACTTTAGTTTTTTCCCAGACTTTATTAACTCTATGAAAGCTCTTTCCTTTCTCTATTTGAACGACTGATACACCCAAGAACAGAACAGCAATATGGCATTTTCTGCTCAAACTTTACACTCAATCTCACTTGTTTTAATGCTACACTCACGTTGCTTGACCGTCGCGTGAATTTAACCACAAAGCTGAAAAACGGATGTGACGTTATATGCAACCCACTTATAGGCCACAGCGTTACTCGGTTGTAATACATCTGTCCACCACTTGTGGCAGTAATGACAATCTCAAACACAAAAGAAGTCTGGAGCTAAAATCATAAACGCGTTTGAGCGCAAAAATTATGACTCAAATGGTGAAGCTGTATTTTCATTTGCACCTAAATTTTATTGATAGTTTAGTTAAAAAAAAATATATTATTATTATTATCATTTATTGATAATTTAGAATGTATTTTTTAGCACTGCATACTTGTATCTAAATGTATTTTTCATCAGTCCCTTGTTTCGCAGGATATTTGATTAATATTTATTTTTGTAATCAGCCTGATCCAAGCCTTGATAATCGTCTTTGTGATTAACGCATGCTTTCATGTCATTTGGCAAGATTTACTGTGTTAAACCGTAAGTATGTTGAATATTATTATTGAATACGATTAAAGTCAAGAGTAAGATTTCTAAATGTAACTCAATTTATCTGAGTGGGTCCCAGCCCAGCTGTAGTGAAAAACTTGGGCCCCAAGATCAAAAAGGTTAAGAACTTCTGGTGTAAATACTGTAACGCCACCATTGCTCCATGTACACCTTCCACCAAGCCCACTGTGTGACTTCAGAACTACACTACCCACGTCTTGCTTGCCCAAAAAAATTTAATACAGTGGTACCTTAACTTATGAGCTCAATTGGTCCCACGACTGAGCTCATAACTCAAAACACTTGTATCTCAAATTAGCGCCACCCATTGAAATTAATTAAAATAAATTAAATCTGTGTTTGTGCCCCAAAATAGATGTTTTTGAGTCACGGACCGGAGGTCAGAGTTGACAGAAAGCATTACAGTGCATCCGGAAAGTATTCACAGGGCTTCACTTTTTCCACATTTTTTTTTATGTTACAGCCTTATTCAAAAATCAAATAAATCAATTTTTGTTTTTAAACTTCCACAGACAATACCCCATAATTGCAATGTGATTTTTTTTTTACAAACCCCGTTTCCATATGAGTTGGGAAACTGTGTTAGATGTAAATATAAACGGAATACAATGATTTGCAAATCATTTTCAACCCATATTCAGTTGAATATGCTACAAAGACAACATATTTGATGTTCAAACTGATAAACATTTTTTTTTTGCAAATAATCATTAACTTTAGAATTTGATGCCAGCAACACGTGACAAAGACAAAGGGAAAGGTGGCAATAAATACTGATGAAGTTCAGGAATGCTCATCAAACACTCATATGGAACATCCCACAGGTGTGCAGGCTAATTGGGAACAGTTGGGTGCCATGATTGGGTATAAAAGCAGCTTCCATCGAATGATAAGTAATTCACAAACAAGAATGGGGCGAGGGTCATCACTTTGTAAGCAAATTGTCGAACAGTTTTAGAACAACATTTCTCAACGAGCTATTGCAAGGAATTTAGGGATTTTACCATCTACGGTCCTTAATATCATCAAAAAGTTCAGATAATCTGGAGAAATCACTGCATGTAAGCGATGATATTACGGACTTTTGATCCCTCAGGCGGTACTGCATCAAAAACCGACATCAAGGATTTAAAAGGATATCACCACATGGGCTCAGGAACACTTTATAAAACCACTGTCAATAACTACAGTTGGTCGCTACATCTGTAAGTGCAAGTTAAAACTCTACTATGCAAAGCCAAACCCATTTATCAACGATATCCTGAAACGCCGCCGGCTTGGCTGCGCCCCAGCTCACCTAAGATGGACTGATGCAAAGTGGAAAGGTGTTCTGTGGTCTGACGAGTCCACATTTTAATTTATATTTGGAAACAGAGGACGTGGTGTCCCCCAGAACAAAGAGGAAAATAACCATCCGGATTGTTATAGGCGCAAAGTATGGGTATGGGAGTGCATTAGTGCCCAAGGCATGGGTAACTTACACATCTGTGAAGGCACCATTAATGCTGAAAGGTCCATACAGATTTTGGAGCAACATATGTTGTCATCCAAGCAACGTTATCATGGACACCCCTGCTTATTTCAGCAAGACAAGTGTTACAACAGCGTGTCTTCGTAAAAAAAGAGTGCAGGTACTTTCCTGGCCCGCCTGCAGTCCAGACCTGTCTCCCATCGAAAATGTGTGGTGCATTATGAAGCGTAAAATACAACAGCGGAGACCCCGGACTGTTGAACGAATGAAGCTCTACATAAAACAAGAATGGGAAAGAATTCCACTTTTAAAGCTTCAACAATTATTTTCTTCAGTTCCTAAATGTTTATTAAGTGTTGTTAAAAGAAAAAGTGATGTAACACAGTGGTGAACGTGCCCTTTCCCAACTACTTTGTCACGTGTTGCAGCCATGAAATTCTAAGTTAATTATTATTTGCAAAAAAAATAAAGTATATGAGTTTGAACATCAAATATCTTGTCTTGTAGTGCATTCAATTGAATATGGGTTGAAAAGGATTTGCAAATCATTGTATTCTGTTTATATTTACATCTAACACAATTTCCCAACTCATATGGAAACGGGGTTTGTAAATAAAAAATGAAAAACAAACAAAAAAAAAACTGGTAAATAGATATATACATCCTTTGCTCAATACTTTGTTGCTGCACTTTTGGCAGCGATTACAGCCTCTTGTCTTTTTTAATTCGATACCATGTTATTTCATGTTTTTTTGTATGTATATTTTTGGTAATTTTGTGTTAGTGTTGCAGTTGTTCTTTATTGGTTTGGTTCATTTCTTGAAACAGAAATGTTTTTTTTAAAACCGTAAGATCATTTGTGTAAATGACCTGGATGGTTCAAGCGGTAGAAAGTGGATGGATGGCAGATTCAGAACAACATCAAAGGTCACTTACAAAAGCACATAAAAATAGAGTCATGTTTCAAAACTGTTGTCATAGAAATATGAATTGTCACTTGATCACTTTCCGATGTGTAAAGACTGCAAGTGAAAATGTTGACATGTTTTATCATTATGTAATTTAAATATTCATCATGTCGACCTCTGGTTTACTGCAATCCTATCATTGTAAAATCTTAATTCGCTAGTTTTTTGTCTAGATGACACAATACAATTGTGTATCAAAGTAAAAAAAACAAAATTATTTTACGGTAAGAGTAGCCTCCAAGGTCTGACATTGCACACATACTGTCAAATAAGTTGTAACATGTTTATTCTCACACATAACATTAATTAATCAAAACATGTTTACAACATAATATACTGTAATATAAACACACTGATATGTACCTACATTGCTACTGGATTTTTTACTGGTTACAATTGTTGACAGCACCTGTCAGGTGTTTAATCACACTGTGTGTAAACTCCTTAGTTAAAGTTCTACTTTCACCTGACTGTCAATGACTGCCATCAATTGATCCAATTTTTAAGAGATTCATACATGATATTCATGCTATAATGTTTTTGACTCAGTGTAGCAATTGAACATTGTGTTGTGATAATTACATTAAAAGTATTTTCTTCTCATGACGTTTTGGACACAACTATTAGATTGCCCATCACTTCACATCAACACCGTATATTCATCGGGAGAATTGTAAGCCAACTGTAATCTTTGTCAAATTACAAAGTCATCGAGGGATAAAATATGTTTTTATTTATGTATTTTGAAATCTAGTTGTAAGTTAAGTAAGTAACTTGATTGTGTGACTGCTTGAAGGACAAAGGCTTCTTCTTCAAGCAAGAAAGTGGATTTGGAGGTGACGCAGGAAACGACGCAGCTGCTGGGCAGGTAAACCTTTAAAGTTCCTTCCAATAAGCACACATTGTAATTCTAATTGCACTAATGTTATTTATTGTTATTAATAATATATATATATATATATATATATTATTAATAAATAATATATATAAATATTATTAATACACGACCCTTTTCTTCTGATATCAGCCTCTTGTTCTTAAAGTTCTGTTCATATCTTTCCTTTTTAGATGTCCAAAAACGATCTGCTAGCAGAGGAAGTGTTGAAATCTTTACGTTCTCCTCATTCTCGCACTTTGACGGAGAAACTGAAACTAGACGAAGTTCCTGGAGGCGAAGAAGAACCACCTTTGCAATGTAAGCCTTCAAGTAGCGGCGAGTCTTCTGAAAACGAGGACAGCGACCGTAGTGGCAGCATCCTTCCTTCATCTGTGTTGGACAAAGCGGGCGTCATAGCTCAGCACTTCAGCAGCATCAAGAGAAGTGTTCCTGTCCAAGATGACGTCTGCTTAGTTGAGGCCTTTCCGCGGTCGTCCGGGACGACTAAACCCACCAGGCCATCGTTACAGCTCAACAGGATTGGCTCTGATGTGAGCGACGTCACGGCCTCTACAGATATGACCCTCTATTCTCCTCGTGGTGACGTGGAACGAGGAGGCCTGCGGAGACGAGACTCCATTCTCTCTAGTCCGGATCAGCTTCTTATTGGCAAGATCAAGACTTACTATGATAACCGGGACGCCAACTTCGACCTTCAGCGCAGGGAGAGCATAACGTACATCCCAGCAGGCCTTGTCAAAACCTCAGTCAGACGTTTAAATTCCACCGAGTCTATATCTTTACCCTCTGCAGTAGAGCAGCCTTCCCTGGAACTATATTCACCCTCGAGTGCCCATGATCACAGGTTTTCCACCGACTGCTTGGACGCTCAGATTAAGGAAGATCCTAAAGGTTCCTGGTTGACCACAAGAGCATTCCCAACATCCGGATCTCAAAGCGTAGAAGACTTCAGACCTTCCTCTGAAATGGTCCACATCTGGCAGGTGATGGAGCAGCAGCTCGGCGAGACGTCCTCCCTTTCTGACACCCCAAGCAGAAGACATCAGGAGGAGGGTGGAGCTTCGGACATGTGCGCTGTCACGAAAAAGTCATCCGTTCCTTCACACCTCAAGGTCAAAACCAACCAAAGGAACCACACAGGAAGTCTGACCAATGCTCCCATCGTCTTCCCAGCTGAGGTCCCTCAGGTCGTGGGAAAAACAGCGGACGAGGACGACAAAGCGGAGAGCAAGGTCCGCCATCTTGCTCGTCAGTTCAGCCAGCGGATCAAAATGGTCAACCCTCTTGCCCGACAACAAAATGACGGTATCCTGACTAGCAGGAAGAAGTTGGCCTGCGTTGACGAGGAAAGTACAGGTAAAAACTACGCTTAAAACCTTTTGACTTGCATAGCTGATTATTGGCTTCAATGCAGAAGCTG
The DNA here is from genome assembly GCF_033978795.1 of Nerophis ophidion. Lineage (NCBI taxonomy): Eukaryota > Metazoa > Chordata > Actinopteri > Syngnathiformes > Syngnathidae > Nerophis > Nerophis ophidion. The sequence goes on from NC_084615.1 coordinate 51,253,489, forward strand.
AGCTTTGTGGGTCTCCACAATCTTCTGAACTCCTAACAACAAAAAGAGCATTTAATCTTAAATGTTTTAAAGCGGAAATCTCTCTGCTCATTGCGTTTTCTCTGTGTGCTGGTAGGAGCAGTGCTCACTTGACACAAAGTCACTTAGGTGTTCGAACGTAAACTATGCAGTGACGTAGCAAGTGAGGTCTCAATTCTTAATTTTTTTTTTTAAAACTACACGTTATTGCTTCATTTCAAGGGTGTAGTGGGTGAGGGCGAGTGGTAGTGGGTGAGGGGGGAATATTGGGATTACCGTATTTCCTTGAATTACTGCTGGGTCAAACTCGCTTCGCAAAATAATTAGCACATGCTTAGTATTACCGCCTGGTCAAACTCGTGACACTTCCCCTGTCATCATTTTCAAAATGGAGGAGGCTGATTTCAATACCGGTAATTTGTAATTGCATAAAGGGAAGAAGATTAAGAGCTACAGTATTCAGTAGGATTTAAGGTCCAAGCTTACATCACACCCAAATTTTTACTGAATGCCTTTGGTAAGTGCCGGAGGGAGAAGAGGTTTTAAAATAATTAGCGCATGCTTACTTTTACCGCATGCCTTTGGTAAGCGTAGGAGTGAGAAGAGGTTTTAAATTAATTAGCGCCCCAGCTGCAATTCAAGGAAATACGGTAGGCCCAAGTTAATGGACTGTTGTCTGTTTGGTCAAGCTGGCCAGGAGGTTTCCAATTGATTTGGGGTATGTCGGAGAAGGTTTCTACCACTGCAGGGTTTCTTAACACAATCAGTTCATTTTTCATTGTTGCTCAGTTTCTTTGAGCAGTGTCTTCCTTGCCAGGTACAAAAAGTTGTTCCAACGATAATAACATTGTTTTCCCCTCAATGCTGCAGATGCATATTTCTGTTAACATAGCTTGACTCCAAGCTCTACATTTACGCCACCAAGTCATGCCAGTCCTGACTCTTTCCCTCCCATGCGCTCCAACCTTTCAGCCTCGCTTTGTGCCTGATCAGCTTCTATAACCACTAGTTTGTCCTCAGTATATTCAGCTTTAAAAAGATAAGGTTGCGAATCGTTATTGTTCAAAAATTGTCATCTATGATTGGCAAACACACACTTTTGTTGCCGGAAGTAGGAAGTCTGTTGCAAAGAGCACTGAAATCAATGCGCCCAGGAAGTTAGTTTTGGTACAGTTAATACGGTAAATATTGTACACATTACATAACGTTATGAATGTGTATGTTACTACCAATGTTGATGGAAGGCTTTGAATGTTAACACAAGGGATTCTCATTAGCTGCACCTTATGAGTGTTTTTTAAATTTTTAGAATGCCCAAAAAAAAAAATGTGTTTTTGTCCGTCATAATAATTATGAATGATTGGCAATATTCCAAAAAAGTGCAGTTCCCCTTTAAGGTCTCAGCTGTTTTTTGGTGTTATTGACGTCACAGCTGGTTATTGTTGCTTTTAAGTTCTCAGGTGTTTCTTGGTACTATTTAGATTTTAGCTGTTTTTTGGTGCTATTTGGATCTTAGCTGTTTTTTGGGGGTTATTAAGGTCTTAGGTGGTTTTTGGTGCTTTCAAGATATCAGCTGTTTTTTGGTGCTATTTAGATCCAAGCTGTCTTTTGGTAATAGATTCTCATTTGTTTTTTGGTGCTATCTCCATCTTACAGTGTAGCTGTTCTTTGGTGTTATTAAGGTCTGAAATGTTTTTTGGTGCTATTAAGATCTCAGGTAGTTATGGTGTTATTAAGGTACTTATACCTCACACTTGTACCTATGCCTCACATGTACTTATACAGTACTTTACACATGTAGTTTTACCTCACATGTGGAGGTATACCTCACCTGTGTACTTACACCTCATGTGTAGTTATACCTACTCATAAGTTGCTAACAATAAATATGTATTAGAAAACTTAGAAGCACTGTTAACATACATCTTCTATTGCCTGTCCCGTTCGGGGTCACAGGGGCACTGGAGCCTATCCCAGCTGCTGGACAAGTCGCCGCCTCATCACAGGGCCAACAGACAGAAAACAATCACACTCATATTCACACACTAAGGCCGATTTAGTGTTGTCAATCAACCTATCCCCAAGTGCATGTCTTTGGAGGTGGGAGGAAGCCGGAGTACTCGCCGTAAATTAAGTTAAAGTTTGGTTAAAGTACCAATGATCGTCTTACACACACACTAGTTGTGGTGAAATTTTTCCTCTGCATTTGACCCATCCCCTTGTTCACCCCCTGAGAGGTGAGGGGAGCAGTGGGCAGCAGCGGTGCTGCGCCCGTTAATCATTTTTGCTGATTTAACCCCCAATTCCAACCCTTGATGCTGATTGCCAAGCAGGGAGGTAATGGGTCCTATTTTTATAGTCTTTGGTATGACTCGGCCTGGGTTTGAACTCACAACCTACCAATCTTAGGGCGGACACTCTAAACTTAGGCCACTGAGTAGGTTACGGGGAAAACATGAAAACTCCACACAGAAAGACCCTGAGCCCAGGGTCGAACCCAGGACATTCATATTGTGAGGCACAGGCACTAACCCCTGTGGGACCGAGCTGCCCACATTGTTAACAATAATTATTAGCCTATCAACTAGTAGGGTCAATAAAAACTTTTTGGGGTATTTTATGTCATTTGCATGGCTAACAGTAAATGTTAGCTTATTTACTAGCATTGTTAAAAGCCTGTTTATTAAATCATTTACTAGTATGATTAAAAATAAATGTTAATTATTAGTTTATGCAATTTACATGGTTAACAATAAATGTTAGCTTATTTACTAGTATCGTAAATATTACATGTGCATTAGATAGATGGATAGATAAATAGATAGATAGATAGTACTTTATTGATTCCTTCAGGGGAGTTCCTTCAGGAAAATTAAAATTCCAGCAGCAGTGTACAGAGTTGAGATCAATTAAAAAAAAAAAAAAAAAAAAAAAGTAAAAAGTAAATAATGGGGGTTTAAAAGGAAACAAAATAGAGAAATATTACAAAAAGAATAAAAACAATGGGAATAACAATATAACAGTAAAATAAGAATATAACAAGACAAAGTAGGCAGTAGTGACCATGTTATGAAAACGTATTGCACTGTTAATGTTTTGCATCCCCTGTCATCCTAGTACCCCCCCCCCCCCCCGCCCCCCAGAGAGGAGTTGTACAGTCTTTATACATTAGACCATTTACTAGTATTTGTTAATAATAATAATTTATTAGTTTATGTTTTAGTCTGGCTAATGTATTGATTTGCTAACACTTATTAATTTTTTGGCAGGTCAACCCAATCTGAGTCTTGGAACAGTTTTCCCTGTGGGTCCTATTAATCCGGTCCGGTCTGTGAGTCCGGGTGGAACTTGCCCTCGCAGTTCCAGTTCCATTGAAGGTTTCAACTGGCCCGATGTGCGAGAACTGAGGTCCAAGTACTCTGACCATAGCGTTTCCACTTCGCAGCAGATGTCGGACCTTGGCCCTCAGCGACGTTCCTGCTCCTATTCTAGCGCGGCTCTTAGCGAGAAGTCGTTCAACAAGCAGACTACCATCGGCCATGAGTCCTACAAACAAATCCACAGAACAAATTCTCTGGACCCTTGGTTTATCGCAGCCCACCGGAGTAAGAGGACAGAGCTTCAAGGCCGCCTGGACGCTAACGGCACCGACAGCGATGACTGTGTCGCAGCCGAGGGCTTGCTAGAAACACCAACTGAAGATCTCATCGTCACCAAGACGCTTTTACCAGAAGAAGAAGCAGCGAGCAAAGATGAAGACATGAAAGCTTTTGTGCAGATCCGCTCACCGATCAGCCGAGAGAAAATCTCCATCTTGGCCGTCATGGACCGCTGCCGGGTTTACAAGGAGTCTGAAGAGTACAAGCAGAGGAGCGAGCCAATTAAGTCCTTCAATGAAGGCCCTCAAAGCATAAATGCCGCCTCAGAACCAAAGAACACGGTGAGGAGTCTCACACTTAAGTTCCAGAACCTCAACTCCTAAAATCATTCCTGGAACCAATCATGTTTTTCCTCTCTTTGCCGACATGTAACATGGCACGGTGTCACCATCTGGACAGTGTCTCCAGGACAACAGCAACTATTCACAAAGAAAATGTTATTGTCATATGCAAATGATATCTAAATTTGATAACTTTCCTCTTTTGACTTAGCAATAATGTTCATCCACAAAATGTATCCTACCCTATGTATTTATACTATATATTCTATATTCGTACTATGCAGTATACAGTACATGTATACTATACAATAGATGTATTTATTATATATTTGTACTATACAGTATATTTATACCATGCCCTACATGTTTATACAACCATACATTATATATTTATACTATATGTATTTGTACCTTGCAGTATACAGTACATGTATACTATATAATAGAGGTTTATAGTATCCTAAACAATGTATGTGTATAATATAGTCTACACTATATTTATACTATATAATAGATACTACAGTACAGTAGATCCCACCTATTTGCGATCTGACATATTTGTGGATTTCTTTTGTCTGCTTTAAATTGTAAGTATATTTTTAATGTAAATTTGAGTAGAAAGTGCTTTGATGGCACTATCTGCAGATTAAGAAGTGCTGCAGTTATACGTCCAACAGAGGGTGCTGTCTCATGAGTCAATTCAGTCAATGCTTTAAGAAGACAAAGTTTTTTAAGTGCAATACTCGATGGCTGTCATTGTTTCTTCATATGTAAAACTGTTTCTTAACTGGGGTATTACAGGATCAAATTACATGGTTTTTATATGGGTATAATATATATATATATAGTTTATTTTTTATTTATTTATTTTTTTGCCTTTTTTGTCATTTGCCGGGCTCTTGGAATAGATTATAACTACAGCAAATATCAAAAGTATATTGTACGTAAATACTCCATTCTAAAGTATGTATTTATACATGATGGATCATGGGTATGTGTGTATATTTATTTGACAAATTAAACACTGATTTTGCTCCACAAGTGCTCCACGTGTGATTGACGTCGCTGAAGCTCGTGCACGCGAAACGCTAAGCCAAAAAAGCACAGGTGGCTCCGCACGTGTGACGTCACAGCAATGTGCAGCGATTGAAGGGCGCGTCCTCGTTTTCTGGCGACGCATCCCTCCGTGCGTGCGTGTGCGCGCGTGCGTATTTTGCAGCAGGTTGCTGGAAAGCTTTCGTCACCCCGGAAATAACGCTCCCTTCACAACAAAAGCCTGGATATTTGCAGTGTAGCGTGGTCGTGAAGCAGTTTCATGTGCTCGTTTTGACTTCTTGTTTACTTTTGTCAGGTAGCTTCGTAGGTTAGTTGCTGGATTAGTTGCTGGATTGGTTGCTAGAAGGACGGACTGCGTCCATCACCCTGACATACTAACAACGTTTTCGTTTGAGCGTTTGTTTTGAAAGCGAAGGCTTTTGACTTCCTGTGTGTGGCTAACGCACTGCCAATTGATGCAGCGGGTGTTGTCTAGTGAATCAGGAGCAGACAGATGCATCAGCATCTTCATCGTTTTCATCGTTCTCGACCCCTCCCCCCCTTCCTCATTCTCCGCCCACACGTTGCGCACACTTTCAGCACGGTTGGAATTTGACGAGAAGCTTCAGCTGCGTCCGTTGGTTTCGAGGTGAGAGGCGAATGTGTTCGCGCGCTCACTCGTGTGTGTGGGGGGGGGTGGGGTGTTGTCACCTGACGCGAGCTTGGTGTGATAAGCGGGTGGGGCTCAGTTGAGGTGGGCTGAAACGTGCCAACAATGACGTCAGAGAGGTGAAGGGCGTCTTGTGATGTTCGCTCACTTCCCAGAATGCTGTGGGCCGCGCCCCACCTGCGGGCCTGACAAAATGAGCGTGACGTCATGGTTCCTGGTGAGCAGCTCCGGCACTCGCCATCGTCTCCCCAAGGAGATGATCTTTGTGGGCCGGGAGGACTGCGAACTGATGCTGCAGGTGAGTCAGGTGACCCGATGACTTCCTGTGTGTATACCTGATGTGTCTTTGTTGTGGCAGTCTCGCAGCGTGGACAAGCAGCATGCTGTCATCAACTACAACGCCACAACTGACGAGCACCTGGTCAAGGATTTGGGCAGCTTGAACGGGGTGAGTCATGGGATGTCGTGACGGCCTAGAAAACCGTTTCTATAGGTTGTTTGTTTTCATGCAGACGTTCGTTAACGACCTGAGGATTCCCGACCAGACGTACATGACGCTCAAAGTCTCCGACATCATCCGCTTTGGATACGATATCCTTCACATGCTTTTGCCACCTGTGCAGACTCACCATCATGTGGTTTCCTTAATGGTGTGCACATTCTCACGTCTACCTGCTGGAGAGAAGTCAACACAAGGTCCCTGAAGAGGCTCTCAAGGTCAGTTGGAGGCGTGGCCAAATCCTGGTTAGCAAAAAAAAACACGTAAAGTACCAATGGTTGTCGCACACACGCTAGGTGTGGTGAGATTATCCTCTGCATTTGACCCATCACCCCCTGGGAGGTGAGGGGAGCAGTGAGCAGCAATAATTTTTGGTGATTTAACCCTTAATTCCAACCCTTGATGCTGAGTGCCAAGCAGGGGTGTAATGGGTCCCATTTTTATAGTCTTTGGTATGACTCAGCCGGGGTTTGAACTCACGACCTACCAATCACAGGGCGGACACTCGAACCACTAGGCCACTGATGGTGTATCAGTTTTCACAACTTTCTGTCATTTAGACTCAAATAAATATAGGACACATGTGGCAGTGCACTTTAATAAATGCATTTCAATAAGTGCACTTCAGTAAGTACTCGTTGATAACTACATTTCAAAAAGTGCACTTCAATATGAACACTTCAATAAGTACACGTCGATAAGTGAACTTTGTTTGATCATGCCAGCAATCGCCAATCAAGTTGTTTCCACCATGTTACCAATGCTCCTGTGTTTGCAGCATGAGAAGTACAGCAGCCAGCTGCAGATGAGTCTGAAGAGGGCGGAGCTAGAGGACAGCGCCATGATGGAGAAGAACCAGAGTATCAAGAGTCAGACGCAGGGTACGCAACATGCTGACAAGATGAAGCGTAACTTTCTGTTTGACAAACGTTACCTCCTCATATGCCACAGAGGCTCCACCCCCACGGCCCACGCCGCTCTACGGGCAGCCATCCTGGTGGGGAGAAGAAGATTCTGTTAATACGTCCGACAGCAGACATGAACCTCATGCAGGTAAAGTCTTACAACCTTCCAAAAAGTTTGAAGCCTTTTGAAATCCAAACTTTATTTCCGCTCAGAGTCGCAGAAAGAAGTTTCCTCCGTGGATCACGATTTTTCCGGAAGTCTCTCCGATCCGCAGAGCAAGAGCATCCTCCCGTCGTATCATCGTGAGGCCAACTACTTTGAGATCCCCACCAAGGACTTGCAACCTCACAAGAGCGTGGAAGCGGAGCTACAAGAAATCCCCACCAAGGACACGGACACGCCCCTTGCTCCTCCCTCCAGCGAGACGCCGCCTGTGGTGCAGAGCCACGCCTCCTTCACCATCGAGTTTGACGACTGCAGTCCCGGTAAGATCAAGATCAAAGACCACGTGACTAAGTTCTCCTCCCGCCAGAGGAAGACTTCGCCCGCCGCCAAAACAGGAAGCACAACCCCCGCAGATGTGATGTCATCAGAAAGCAAAGTGGCAGATTGGCTGGTGCAAAGCGACGTCAGCATGATGAGACGGCGGCCGACCTGCGACGACGTCTACAGCACCAAGAGTGACCTCGCCATCAACGTCAAGATGCTCAAAGGTCAGAGGTGACGTCATGAATAAAGTCAGCAGTTTCTTCCACTAATGCTAACGCTAATGTCGTTGAACAGGTCATCACCATGACGACGGAACCCAAAGTGACTCGGAGGACCCGCTTCTTAACGGACAGAAGAGCAAGTCCCAGCACACGATCCAACCTGAGGCGTCCCATGTGACACCTGAGCGGCCGCTGTGCCACAGCACGCCTCCACCGGGATCCCACGCCACAGACCCTCCAAAGCAGGAGCCCCCTGAGCACCTCAGCCAACAGGCTTTCATCATCGAGTTCTTTGACGACAACCCGCGTAAGAAGCGCTCACAGTCTTTCACTCACAATCCCGCCCACACAGACTCTTACTCCGCCCTGAAGGCTAAGCTGGAGCGTCGCAAAGGTGGCGAGAGGCCGGCGTCCGTGCATGGCCACGTGCCCCCTACCCAGCAGGTCACGGTGCCCCTAAAAAGTCAAGCCTATGGAGGACCCCAGAGATCGAGCTCTCTGCGGAGAGAAAAGGCAGAGACGGAGTCAGCTTCATCCAGCGCCACCTCTCGTTCTACGTCCGCCATCTTTGTTCGGCCCTTCGGCAGCATTGGAAAGAAGTCAAAGTTTGCTCAGGAGTTTGCCGTGGAACTGTTGAAGGACTCTTGTCAGCAAGACTCCTACCTTACTGGGGCCAGCATGTCACCTCCACCCATGTCAGCACCCCCGGTGATGGTGTCACCTCCTGTTGCTGCTTCACCAAAAGAAGCCTCAGCGCCGCCCACAGTGGTCAAGACTGCTCAGCCTACGGCGTTCACGAAAGCCCCCCTCGCCTCAGACGGCCTCAGCAGGGTCACCCCTCCTTCTGCAGGTTTCGTTCTGCCACCCCAGGGTGTTCCAGGAGGAGACCCTAAAGGGTGTCAGAGGTTGTTGAGGAACGAGGAAGACGACAGCGTGAGCGAGGCTGGCACCTACACCATTGACACTGACGTCCAGGACCAGGAGGTGGAAGAAGCTCGCAACATGATCGACCAGGTGAGCTCATTGGAGCGTTTTGAGTCTTCACGGCTGACGCGAATGTTAAACCTTTTGTTCCGACAGGTGTTCGGTGTCCTCGACTCTCCAGAGTATGCTGAGCTGCTCCCAGGAACAGTGAGACCTGTGATCGATGAAGACCAGGAGGAGCATGCTAACATTGCTAACCGTGCTAGCGCAGCAGAAATGTTGCATGACTTCACCGCAACATGTCTTCCACAGGTAACCAACACGAGTCCTTCATGTTGTCCACGTGTCTTCATCACTAGCCTTGCTTCAGCTTCCACCTGCAGGTCTGGAAGGACCAAAGTGGGTTTCCTGTTGGGCCAGTCTGGCAGACGGCTTTGTCCAGCCTGGTTCCACACCCCCTCCAAGGCAGCATCAAGAAGGTGCTTTTGTTTGTTCTTGTTTGTGGTTTTCAATATTAGCTAAATGATGCCTACACAAATCAAAACCACAAAAGAAATATCGATTCGTGAATAGCACATGTATTTAGTTGTGTTGCCATTGTTGCGCTTTGGTACAATAGTTTGCATTCATCGTTTATCTAATGTGATGAAAGCAAAGTTGGCTAGTCGCTGATGACATAATTCACATTATCATCATAATAACTAAAAAGATGACACAAAGATCACCCAAATAAGACATGAAGATGGCACAAAGATGACACGAACATGACACAAAGATGATACAAGTATGACATAGAGATAACACAAGAAATGACACAAGTATGTCAAAATGACACAAATATGACACGACGATGACATGAAGATGGCTTGATGATGACACAAAGATGTTTTGATGATGGCATGAAGATGACTTGATGACACAAAAATGACTTGATGACATGAAGATGACTTGATGATGACACAAATATGACATGAAAATGAGATGAAAATGACACAAATATTAAAGGAAAATGGCTTGATGATGACACAAAGATGACACTAAGATGACACTCGATGACGAAGATTGCTTGTTGATGACAAAACATGACATGAAGATGACACAAATGACATGAATATGACACGAAGATGATTTGATGACACAAATAGGACAGGAAGATGACACAAAGATGGCTTGATGATGACGTGACGATGACTTGATGATGACACAAATACGAGATGAAAATGACACAAATATGAAAGGAAGATGGCTTGATGATGACACAATGATGACACGAAGATTGCTTGTTGATGACTAAACATGACATGAAGATGACACAAATGACATGAATATGACACGAAGATGATTTGATGACACAAATAGGACAGGAAGATGACACAAAGATGGCTTGATGATGACGTGACGATGACTTGATGATGACACAAATACGAGATGAAAATGACACAAATATGAAAGGAAGATGGCTTGATGATGACACAATGATGACCCGAAGATGACATTTGATGACAAAGATTGCTTGTTGATGACAAAACATGACATGAAGATGACATAAAGATGACTTGATGATGGCACGAAGATGACATGAAGATGACACAAAGATGGCTTGATGATGACATGAAGATGACTTGATAAAGACACGACGATAATTTGATGATGATATGAAGATGACTTGATGATGACACAAATATGACATGAAAATGAGATGAAAATGACACGAATATGAAAGGAAAATTGCTTTATGATGACTTTGAAGATGGCATTTAGATGACACTTGATTCGTCACTTGATGACACTTCACACTCGGTTCGCTGCCGAGTGTGAAGCGACCGGAATGAGAATCAGCACCTCCAAGTCCGAGTCCATGGTTCTCGCCCGGAAAAGGGTGGAGTGCCATCTCCGGGTTGGGGAGGAGACCCTGCCCCAAGTGGAGGAGTTCAAGTACCTAGGAGTCTTGTTCACGAGTGAGGGAAGAGTGGATCGTGAGATCGACAGGCGGATCGGTGCGGCGTCTTCAGTAATGCGGACGTTGTACCGATCCTTTGTGGTGAAGAAGGAGCTGAGCCGGAAGGCAAAGCTCTCAATTTACCGGTCGATCTACGTTCCCATCATTAAGATGACACTTGATGACAAAGATTGCTTGTTGATGACAAAACATGACATGAAGATGACACACATATGACATGAAGATGACATGAAGACAGCTTGATGATGACACAAAGATGACTTGATGATGATATAAATATGACATGAAAATGAGATGAAGATGAGATGAAAATGACACAAATATGAAAGGAAGATGACTTGATTGAAACAAAAAGATGCCTTGAGGCTGACGCAAATATGACATGAAGATGACACAAATATGACATGAAAATGACACAAATATGACATGAAAATGACTTGATGACACGAAGATGAGACGAAGATGACATGAAGATCGCATGAAGGTGACAAAGATGACATGAATAAAATGAAGATGGCTTGATGATGACATGAAGATTGCTTGATGATGACACAAACATGACATGAAGATGACACAAACATGACATGAAGATGACACAAACATGACATGAAGATGACACAAATATGACATAAAAATGACACAAATATGACATGAAGATGACTTGATGATGACACGAAGATGAGACGAAGATGACATGAAGATCGCAGGAAGGTGACAAAAATGACATGAAGATGACACAAATACATAATACTTTTATTTTCACTGAATGTTGTGGTAAAGTTGCAGCAATTTGGCATAGAAAATAGTAAAGTGGGACTGGAAATATGACACACAAACACTGCCTTTTCAGAACAAAACACTATTTAATAAACCATCCATCCATTCATTTTCTACCGCTTATTCCCTTTGGGGTCGTGTGTTACTTAAATGTTAAAAGCACACAAGATAGAAACAAAGACAAATGCAAGCAAGTCTAATTTTTTTGTCCTTCAGTTGGGTTTTTTGCTGATGTTGTTGAATTTATCAAGTATATCAATCTTCATGCTCACATGTACGCAGTTTCACCTTCAGAACTTGTTGATGTTGTCAGTCCTACTGTGTGGCAGCCGTGCTGCACTTTACATGCTGGCGGTCAATAGCGGAGCACGCCTTAAACAAGCAACACTACTCAATGCGGAGCAGCCTCTATGCAACACAACACCAGGCCAAGCAAACGCGCCTTGCGGAATTTGGGACTTCTTACTTATACCACAGCAAAGCAAAAGAAATACTGTGCTGCCAAAATCATGCCATTAGCAACTAGTCAACGTCTTTGCTGCGTTAAAAGTCTGTCAAATCGCTACGTACCTCAGTTCAGTGAGGAAAATTACACAAAACATAAAACTACTTCACTTTTCTCTTCAATCATATTTATTTTTTTAATTAAACACAAATTATTTTGAGTTAAGTATAAGAGTACAGCAGTAACATGTAGTAAAGTTTACTATGGTTGAAGTACAGCCTTAATAGTTTGTAGTCTTGTTTTCCATCTTTTCTGAACAGGCCACTTTTGTTTACGTATTTCACCAAGAAGATCAAGTCTTCCTAAACAGGAGACTTAAACCACAAAAAAAGACTCAGACTTCTCCTTGGCACTATCACTAGCCATGACTTTTATGTCCATTGAAAGGTGAAGCTGAATGTTCACTTAAGAGAAAATACACATATTGCTGATATTTGTAGACAATGTTTGAAAGTGAAAGTTGTGTATTTGACATCCTCGCAGACTTCCTCATCGTCAGCCAGCAAGCAGAAGGTTGCAGCTTCGAGATCCTGGAGGCCTCTGAGTCCAACCGCGGCTCTCGGGCGAGAAGACGACTGCCTCAGGTTCCCCTTGAAAAGTTGGATGGTGCCACCCCCAGCCTGTCTCTTCGACCCGAATCTAACCGAGATGACAAAGGTGTGGATAGAGCTCCTTATGGGAACGTGTCCCAGTTCTTGTCTGTCCAGGATGAAGTGGATCCTGACAGACTGAGTGATGCCAGTCGCTCAGAGGACACTCCCCTTTCAAGGCAAACCAAAGACCATCCAGCTGCATTCAATTCTTGCATAAGTTCAGAGAAATCGCCCTCATCCGCAAAGTCCACCATCTTCTACATTGGTTCTGGAGACAATCCAACCAAACCGGACCCAGTCCGACGCCTAGCACAGTTTGAGAAGGCTCCTCCTGACTCTCACGTGAAAACTCCACCAACCACCGTCGTGATCCGACACCTTAGCAGCCTTGAAGGCCAAAGGAGGACCATTAAAGCAAACAGTTCTGCACCAAACCTCCAAAGCCAGGACAAAGACTGTGTCCCCACAAAAGACACAGCCTTTGCACGTCAGGAGAGTTTTACCAAAGACGGGCCAACTAACAATGTTTGTGTGAAGAAACTGCCGCACATTTCTAGTCACCCATCCATCAGAGACCTGGAACAGAGGAAGGCCATGGACACAGAGTCTTTTCTTCAGGACACAACATCTCCTGGATCTGTGCAGAGCTCCAAGAGCCACGGGGAAGATTCGCTATCTGGCGAGTCCGATGTGGACACGGCCAGCACTGTCAGCCAGCTGAGTAGCAAAAACGCCTCTGATGGTTCAGCTTTGAAAAAAGGTTCCAGGCGCAATGACCAAAAAGAGAAGGTGTTCTCCGGCCAGGAAAAAGGACGAAAGCTGTCAGCTCGTGAGAGACTTTCAGAGAAAAGGCGAAACCAAACATCCGCTAGCGCAACAAGCAAGGCAGAAGCCGCCAAACTCTTGCAGACGCGCCGCAGTACCAAAAACCGCTGCTCTGCGGGTCAATCTGAGCAGGAAATCCAAACATCTCGTCGGAATAAAATGGTAGTCTCCCCCTCACAAAAAGAGGACACTTTAAAGATGTCCAAAGCAACGAATATGCAGATTCTGATACGCTCAAACAGCCTGTCAACACCGCGTCCCACTCGAGCGTCCATGTTGCGTCGAGCACGCTTGGGAGATGCCTCGGACAACGAAGGTGCGGAGACGGACAGGGCCTCTCAAAGTTCAGACCATGTTGCTGCTACACCAAAAATGTCCCAAGAGGTGAAGAAACTGTCCAGGTTGGACATTCTAGCGCTTCCAAGGAAGAGGACAGGTTCTTTTACGACCCCCAGTGACAATGAGACTTCCTCCACGGGCAGGTCTGGTTTCTCCTCTCGCAGCACAGACGCAACTTTTAACAGCAGGAAGTCTTCAGCGGGCAAAGTGGGACTTCCAGGGAGGAACACATCCACCCGTTCAAGCGGAACCAAGTTCTCCAACAGCGGTAAGTCACATTTGCTGACTAAAGTCTAGGGCTGGGCGATTATATGATTATGATCGATGCTCAGGATTAATTTGAATTCGATAATAGTGATCAGCTGAACATGGCGGAAATGTATGTTAGAAGATACTGCAGTAGTAAACAAAAATTTAATTTAAAAACTCCACAATCTGGGTCACTGCTTGCTGTTTGCCAAACCACTGGTGAAAAGCACTGATGTATACAAGTAATCAAAGAATACAAAAAATAATTTATCATTTGAATATTAATTTGAAATAAAAGTTTAATAGTAGTATCAGTACACCACTGATACTTTGTCAAAGGCAGAATTAAGTTTGTGATGAAAAACAAAAGAACTTTGAGAGGGAAAAAAAGTTGTTATCTTTACCCCCACAAAACGTACCAAAATAGAAGCGAAACTGTAGCCCTAAAACCAGGTATGGACTATAGCTTGGTTTACCTGTATTGTTGCACCTCTAGCAAGCACAATCTTCGATATGAACAAAACAACAGTTGTCAGCTGTTAGCATATATTATTTATCTTGATCAATGTCAAGCAATGTCTGTTACAAGATACTGCAGTAGTAAGCAGTAAGGATGCAATGGTACTCGGTGTAATACTGCATGGGACAATCCACCTTTATTAAAACATAAAAAATTGTGACATTAATCGAGATCTTGTTATGGTACAGGGGGGAAAAAGGAGACGGCACAGATGCAGGGACGTTGTTTTAAGTCTATTTATTAAGTATAATATTATGAAGTGTGATCTTAATCCAAAGATGTGTATGGTGTGACTATGTGTAGCGATTAACTGAGTGTTACCAGGAGTGTTGAGCAAGAGGCGGAAGTCAAAGGGGGCAAGGCGAGCTTGGCGATCCAGAGACAGGCAGGAGGTCAGGGGAAAGAGCGAGGCGTCAAAAGACTGTGTCCAGGCGGGAGGTCGAGATCCAAAAAGGGGAAGTCGGGGAATCAGAAGGGAATACGGGGAGACGAGACACACAGCTCGTAATCAGGGAATGGAGGAATGCTGCTGGAGCGACACGGGAACATGAGACAAATGAACACGGGCGAGGAGAAAACACAAAGAAAGAGAGAAAGAGCATTGAGCTAGGTAAGTCTGCTTACTGTACGGAAACAGGTCGCTACATTCTGGCCCGGAACGCAGGTTTGCTCCGGCCTAAGAAGCCCGGCGTTTCATCAGCTTCAGGTGTGCAGATTGCTGATTGATTGCAACTGTGCACCGGCGCTGCTGCTGCAGGAGTGGCGCGCGCTTGAAGGTGCGCTCAGCGCAGCACACAGATGAATGACAAATCTGACTATATGAAAAAACTAATCAGAATTTTTTTTTTTTGCCATATTACCCAGCCTTACTAAAGTATACTCAAAAAGAGAAATGGGCAAGAAAACAAATTCCACCGTGGCACCAATAACAACGCAAGTATTGATAATCAGATGGAAAAAAGAAGAAATGATCACTGCTTCATTTAATTGCTAAATGAATGCTGACTCTGCAGTCTGCAAATGGCGCTTAATGGTGATATCGCACATTACTTAGGTCTTGTGAGTAATGTAGTATTAGGGATATTGTACAAGTAACATATTCAATCAATCAATCAATGTTTATTTATATAGCCCCAAATCACAAATGTCTCAAAGGACTGCACAAATCATTACGACTACAACATCCTCGGAAGAACCCACAAAAGGGCAAGGAAAACTCACACCCAGTGGGCAGGGAGAATTCACATCCAGTGGGACGCCAGTGACAATGCTGACTATGAGAAACCTTGGAGAGGACCTCAGATGTGGGCAACCCCCCCCCTCTAGGGGACCGAAAGCAATGGATGTCTAGCGGGTCTAACATGATACTGTGAAAGTTCAATCCATAGTGGCTCCAAGACAGCAGTGAGAGTCCCGTCCACAGGAAACCATCTCAAGCGGATCAGCAGCGTAGAGATGTCCCCAACCGATACAGGCGAGCGGTCCATCCTGGGTCCCGACGAGCGGTCTATCCTGGGTCTCGACTCTGGACAGTCAGTACTTCATCCATGGTCATCGGACCGGACCCCCTCCACAAGGGAGGGGGGGACATAGGAGAAAGAAAAGAAGCGGCAGATCAACTGGTCTAAAAAGGAGGTCTATTTAAAGGCTAGAGTATACAGATGAGTTTTAAGATGAGACTTAAATGCTTCTACTGAGGTAGCATCTCGAACTGTTACCGGGAGGGCATTCCAGAGTACTGGAGCCCGAACGGAAAACGCTCTGTAGCCCGCAGACTTTTTTTGAGCTCTAGGAATCACTAATAAGCCGGAGTCTTTTGAACGCAGATTTCTTGCCGGGACATACGGTACAATACAATCGGCAAGATAGGCTGGAGCTAGACCGTGTAGTATTTTATACGTAAGTAGTAAAACCTTAAAGTCACATCTTAAGTGCACAGGAAGCCAGTGCAGGTGAGCCAGTACAGGCGTAATATGATCAAACGTTCTTGTTCTTGTCAAAAGTCTAGCAGCCGCATTTTGTACCAACTGTAATCTTTTAATGCTAAACATGGGGAGACCCGAAAATAATACGTTACAGTAATCGAGACGAGACGTAACAAACGCATGGATAATGATCTCGGCGTCTTTAGTGGACAAAATGGAGCGAATTTTAGCGATATTACGGAGATGAAAGAAGGCCGTTTTAGTAACGCTTTTAATGTGTGACTCAAAGGAGAGAGTTGGGTCGAAGATAATACCCAGATTTTTTACAGAGTCACCTTGTTTTATTATTTGGTTGTCAAATGTTAAAGTTGTATTATTAAATAGAGGTCGGTGTCTAGCAGGACCGATAATCAGCATTTCCGTTTTTTTGGCATTAAGTTGCAAAAAGTTAGCGGACATCCATTGTTTAATTTCATTAAGACACGCTTCCAACTGACTACAGTCCGGCGTGTTGGTCAGCTTTAGGGGCATGTAAAGTTGGGTGTCATCAGCATAACAGTGAAAGCTAATACCGTATTTGCGTATGATGTCACCTAGCGGCAGCATGTAGATGCTGAAGAGTACAGGGCCAAGGACCGAACCCTGGGGAACTCCACACGTTACCTTAACATAGTCCGAGGTCACACTGTTATAGGAGACGCACTGCATCCTATCAGTAAGATAAGAGTTAAACCATGACAGGGCTGAGTCTGACATACCAATTCGTATTTTGATACGCTCTAATAAAATATTATGATCGACGGTATCGAAAGCAGCGCTAAGATCGAGGAGCAGCAACATAGATGACGCATCAGAGTCCATCGTTAGCAATAGATCATTAGTCAATTTTGCGAGGGCTGTCTCAGTCGAGTGATTTGCCCTGAAACCGGATTGAAAGGTTTCACATAGATTGTTAAACGCTAAGTGCTCAATTAGCTGCTCTGCAACAATTTTTTCGAGGATTTTCGAAATAAATATTGTGAGTATTGTGGTAGGAGTAGTAGTAGTGATATTGTATTAGTAATACTGTATCTTGTTTGTAATGTAGTATTAGGGATCTTGTACAAGTAACATATTGTGAGTATTGTAGTAGGAGTAGTAGTAGTGATATTGTATTAGTAATACTGTATATTGTATGTAATGTAGTATTAGGGATCTTGTACAAGTAACATATTGTGAGTATTGTAGTAGGAGTAGTAGTAGTGATATTGTATTAGTAATACTGTATATTGTATGTAATGTAGTATTAGGGATATTGTACAAGTAACATATTGTGAGTATTGTAGTAGGAGTAGTAGTAGTGATATTGTATTAGTAATACTGTATATTGTATGTAATGTAGTATTAGGGATATTGTACAAGTAATATATCGTAAGTAATGTAGTAGGAGTGATATTGAACAAGTATTAGGTAGTAAGTAATGTAATTGTATTGTAGTGATAAAAGTACTTTTCAAAACTTTAACGCGCCAAAAGCATCCATCAAAACACTGCTAGGGTAGCCAGCAGTCACAACAAATAACAACTCAACACTTTCTCATTATGCATCAATGACCACCATTACAGCGAGTGACGTTGCATCCATGAACTCCCGTTATTATTAGCATCAATATTACAAGAGTCGTTTTTTGCAGGGTGTTTCTGTCTGTGTAGCTACTATAATTAAAACAATTTATTGTAGAAGTTATTACTTATTTTTTTATGTTTTACTTTCTTCTTTTGTTTTTGCGGTTAATTGGAAAGGGACCTGACCGCGATATAATGATTTCCGCGAAGTAGGATTATTGCTTTTAATAAATCAAATATTTTCATAGGTAGAACATAAAAACCTTCTGAATATGTTTTTTCACATTACTAAAGGACTCCAAGCATGAAATAAAAGTCATGTTAATACTCCTTTCACCCAATATAGTAGATATAGTATTACAGTACTTAAACTAAACTGTTCTAATCTAAAATAGTTTAGTCTAAAATATAGTCTAAGATAGTCCAGACTAAACTAGTCTAGTCTAAGATAGTGTGGTCTAAAACAGTTTACACTAAGCTAGACTAGTCTAAGATAGTATAGGAGAAGATACTTTAAAGTTAAAGTACCAATGATTGTCACAAACACACTAGGTGTGGTGAAATGTGTCCTCTGCCTTTGACCCATCCCCTTGATCACCCCCTGGGAGGTAAGGGATGCAGTGGGCAGCAACGGTGCCGCGCCCGGGAATCATTTTTGGTGATTTAACCGCCAATTCCAACCCTTGATGCTGAGTGGCCAGTAGGGAGGTAATGGCTCCCATTTTTTTATTAGTGTAGACTAGAATAGAGGGTCACTACTGCATCTGTAAGATCATCCCCTAAAAACGTTAAAGTTTGTTAGAATATTTTTCAGGTGGCCATCACAACTTCTCCTCATCGTCCGATGAAGACTTCAAAAGCAGCACCACTTCTCTGAAAGTTAAACGTTCCTCGCAGACCAGCATCAGGACCGCTGTGAGTCGTTCCAAGTCGGTCTCCTTGGAGACGGAGGAGGACCCGTACCAGAAGTGGTCCACACACAGTGCGGAGATCGCCAAGTACGCCAAGACGGCCGCCATCAGTCATTGCACTAGAAGGACTGACATGTTTCCTTGTCCAGGCTGAGTCACGACCTAGCCAAGGACTTGGCCTTCTTGGCCAAAGAGATCCACGACGTCGCTGGAGATGAAGAAACGAGTGGCGCCGCCGGCGACGTATTTACCGCCACACCTGAACCACAGTCTGACGCATCAGCTGTTTCAGCAAGAGAGGAGGTGAAGAAAAATCATATAATCTCCTCCAATATTTTTACATTTTTTTTGTTTGCTTTTCACATAATTCAAATCTTATCTACTTCAAGAAGGTTCCAGCGAGTTCTGCTTCCCGCATAGAACTGGACACTATCAGGAACCAGGTCACTATATTCATTGATATTGATCATTTACTGATCACTGATTGATTGATTCAAATTGTTTACTGATCACTGATTGATATTGATTGTTTACTTGTGACTGATTGATTGATAGTGATTATTTACTGATCACTGTTTGATACTGTTTTTTGGATAACTGATTGATATCTACTGTTTACTTGTTACTAAATGATTCGATATTGTTTATTTGATACTGATTGATTAATAGTGATTATTTACTGGTCACTGTATTTTTAATTTTCCTGAAGGAACTCTCCTGAAGGAATCAATAAAGTACTATCTATCTATCTATCTATCTATCTATCTATCTATCTATCTATCTATCCATCCATCTATCTATCTATCTGTTTGATATTCATTGGTTTTTGGATAACTGATTGACTGATATTGTTTACCTTTTACTAATTGATTGATATTATTTGATACTGATTGATTTATTATCATTATTTACTGGTCACTGTTTGATATTGATCGTTTTTTGAATAAGTGATTGATTGATATTGATTGTTTACTTGTTAGTTATTGATGGATATATTTTCTTAATACTGATTGATATTGATTATTTACAGATCATTGTTTGATATTGATTGTTTATTTGGATAACAGATTGATTGATATTGATTGTTTACTGGTCACTGATTGATTGATATTGATTATTTATTGGTCCCTGATTGATATTGTTTACTGGTTACTGATTGATTATTTATTGACCTCTCTTTGAAATTGATTGTTTACTTGGATAATTGATTGATTGATATTGATTGTTTACTCGGATAACTAGTTGATATTGATTGTTTACTGGTTACTGATTGATTGATATTGATTGTTTACTCGGATAACTAGTTGATATTGATTGTTTACTGGTCACTGCTTGGTTGATATTGATTTCAATAACTGAAATAGAGTTACATATATCTAAGTAAGAGTGTTTTTGATTGGTTGGCTCAATGTGGGCGAAGTTAATCAGCTTATCAATAATTTTCAGGCCACACAAGATTTCATTCCGCTGTCACAACTGTCACATGTGTCAAAAGTGTCACATGATATCTACGACAACACACAACACCTCGCCGCCAAAATCAGGTGAGAAGTTTCTTCTGCCTGCAGCGAAGGCAATCATTGGTCCATTTCTGTGTCTTTTCTTTGTGTGTTTTTGTTTGTCTCTCTCTGATTGTTTATCTTTGTGTGTGTGTATGTGTGTGTTTGTGCACCTGTTTGTCGTGTTGTGTTTGTATGTTTGTGTTTGTTTGTCTTTCTTTGTGTGTATGTGTGTGTATTTGAATGTGTGCATGTTTTGTTTGACTTTCTTGGTGTGTGTGTGTGTTTTTTCTTTGTCTTTCTTTGTGTATATATGTTTTTTTCTTTGTATGTGTTTGTGTACTTGTCATTGAAATGTTCGCTGTGTATTGTCATTAAAAGTGTGTACTTGTCAATAAAGTAGTCAGTGTGCATCTTTTAGGGCAGTGTTCCACAACAAAGCGGACATTTGGGATAAGATTGACGCTGATGAGGAACTTCCGGTCCTGAACACGTCTAATCAGGTTGTTTCACACGTTGCTTGATGAGGTCAGGTAGGTCATGTGACCTGACTGGTCTGCTGTCATGTTGCAGGAGATCTGCTCCATTGTGACGGAGCTGCAAAGAGTTCAACGGCAGCTGGAAGGTGAGTAGAATCAAAATTAAGAAAAGTTGAGATTGTTTTCTAGAATTTAAGATTAGATTAGTTTATTTCAAAGGGATCGATGCATTTTCATTAAAACACATGACTATACATGGTTAAAAAAGCCAGAATTAGCAAGACAACTATTTTTATCTGTGGTCCCCTGGTCATGATGTAAAAGGGCAGTACAATTACAATTGAAAAGAAAAAAACAAAAGAAAGAGAGAGAAAATGAGCACACAATACATATACAATATGATTAAAAAAATAAAATACAATATCACAACATTACATTTATCTCAGCATCAAAACAGGCTTATCTTTTAGTGCTGGCAGCTGTAGGCGTTGATAAGCCACATTTTCAATGTTTTTGTGAAAGTCTTGTAAGTTGTGACCAGTTGTGATCAGGTACTGAGTTCCACACATTTGCGCTCCTTATTGACCAGGCCAACTTACTGAAAGTGCTTCTGCGCAGAGGAATATAACAATCACCTCTGACAGAGCCTCGAGTGACACGCTCACGGCTGTTTCTTTGGCTGATGAACTCTGCCAGAGGATCTGGAGCCAATTCATGCAGTGATTTATGGGTCAGTTTTAAGTTTGCAAATGTGTGAAGACTGTCCCAGTTTAAAATACTACATTTTTTCTAGAATGGCACAGTGATGATAGTGTCTAGGTTTTTAAAAAAATCCACAACCTTAATTGCTTGTTTGTAAAATCTTTCAAATGTTTTTTTTAACTCTGACCAGCTGGTGAGGCAATAGTTGAAGTGGCTGAATATCATCGAATGGAAATAGAATTGTGCAGCTTCAGTTGACATTTAATTTCAAATTGCACGAAAATTTGCAAGATCAAACTTAATAATTGTACACAATTTGCCAATATGGGCTTTACCTACTCAGTGGCCTGGTGGTTAGAGTGTCTGCACTGAGATCGGTAGGTTGTGAGTTCAAACTCCGGCTGAGTCATACCAAAGACTCTAACAAAATGTGACCCATTGCCTCCCTGCTTGGCATTCAGCATCAAGGGTTGGAATTGGGGGTTAAATCACCATAAATGATTCCCGGGCGTGGCACCGCTTCTGCCCACTGCTCCCCTCACTTCCCAGGGGGTGATCAAGGGGATGGGTCAAATGCAGAGGACAAATTTCACCACACTTTGTGTGTGTGTGACAATCATTGGTACTTTAACTTTAACTTAACTTAAAGGAAAGTTCTGAATCTATTATTAACCCAAGATATTTATATTTGCTGACAATCTTTTCCCCATTAATATGTATGATTCTTGTCACCTGTTTGCAGTTATCAACGAGGTTGTGGATCCTTCTAGAAGTCTTCAGTCTCTCAGTCAAAGTCCACGGAGAGCCAAGGACAACAGAGATGGCAGCAAACAAAATGGCGTATCGCACAAACCAACTCGCCACGTGTAGTGAGGAACCGACGTTGCTAATTGTGCACATGCTCGTTGAAAATAGAGGAAATACGCTAATTAGGTGTTAGAAAACCAACACAGGCTTTGATGTCTTTGGGGCGGAGCTAAACATAACGTATGCTGATGACATTTGGGCTTTTATTGTGAAGGTACCGCGTGAGCAAGTTGTACTGTAGTCATGTGACGTTATGTTTATGATGAATGTTTGCGATGAAGACGGTGCCTCGTCTTCGTCTCGTGGCTGATAGGATACGTTTTGGGGTGATCGTCGAAATGGCAGCCGTTCATATTTAGGGATTATGTTTGAAATCATCTTCATCTCATGGTTGCTGTGACCACAAGAAGCCTTGTGACTTACTGCTGGACGACTTGAATGCTGTTACATTAGAATGAAATATGAATATGGATAATATGAATGTTCAATGAATAAAAAAAAATCACATGTTGCATTAAAACCATCTTTTATGTCACCACAAACACGTGCAGAAGGGAGCACCATTGCAGCAAGTCTGTTGTCAAAACATCTTTATTCCTTTTAGCCACTTGTTCAGTAAAATGACAATGAAGAAACAGATGAACAATATCAAGTGGAAGAAGTGAACAAAGAAAGAAGTGAAGGAGGGAATAAGTGTACAAGGTTAGAAGTGATCCAGGAAAGAAGGGAACAAAGTTAGAAGTAAACAAGGAAAGGAGTGGATGAGAGATGTGAACTAGGAAAAATGTGTACAGGCAAATAAGTGAACAAGAAGAGAATTGAAGGAGGAAAGGAGGGAACAAAGAAGTAGACAAGGAGGAAACAAGTAAACATGAGAAGTGAAGGAGGAAAGAAAAAAAGGTGAGAAGTAATTGGGAAAGATGTGAAGAAGAAATAAGTAAACAAGGAGGGGAGAAGGAAATAAATGAACAATGAAAAAAGGAAAAAGAAAAGCAATGAAGAAGGAAAGATGTAAAGGTTAAAATTGAAATATAAAAGAAGTGAAGGAGGAGAATCAGGTGAAAAGGTGTCATGTGGTTTTAGGGGATTGTCTTTCGTTTACCTGACACCACTGCAATGGTCCTGCCTCCTTAGTGTCACAAACAATGGAAAAAGGTTTTCTCTTGAACGTCTTTGTGTTTTCTTTTGAATGAAGACATGGTGATTTCCCATTCTCCATTTTAATATCCAAAATATTTATTCTACAAGCTGCTGGATGTTATCATTTTAGCTTTTTTTTTGAAAAGTGTTAGTTTCCACTTTTGCTCATCAACTTTTACACTCAGGTGAGTAAACTCTTCAAATTAAGATGCTTTCATTTTGACCGACAGTCTGTTTTTCTCCGTCTATAAGTACATATGTCAATCATTATTGGACAATCGGCAGCCAGGCGAAGGACAACAATCATATTTAGGCTTCATATTTTCAAGATGTTTGAAGTTATATTTGCACATCCATGTAACATCCACGCAGGTGTAACTCCTTAGATCGGTAGGTCGTGAGTTCAAACCTCGGCCGAGTCATACCAAAGACTATAAAATGGGACCCATTACCTCCCTGCTTGGCACTCATCATCAAGCGTTGGAATCGGGGGTTAAATCACCAAAAATGATTCCCGGACGTGGCCACCGCTGCTGCTCACTGCTCCCCTCGCCTCACAGGGGGTGAGGGTGATGGGTCAAATGGCGAGGATAATCTCACCACAGTTTGTGTGTGTGTGTGTGCGTGCGTGTGCGTGCGCAACTGTGACAATCATTGGTACTTTTCATACGTGAGGCACAGATGTAGCATCCACTGGTGTGTCTCAGCCATAACAGGGAGTTGTGAAATGTTCAGGAGGCGCAGCCATGGAGAAGAAGCCCGGAAGAGAAAAGAGGAGACTTCCCAGGTTGAAGATAACTGGAAGGTTCTGGAACCACAGAGCAGGTCAGAACTTGTCAAATACAAACTGGGCCAAACAGAACTACAACAAGAACAAAAAAAAGTGGCTCTGAACATCAGAACAGTTTTTGACATTTTAATGCTCTTTTCATCATAACCTTCATGCAGAGGAGTCCCAGTCGGAGGAGACCAGCAGCGAATTAACAGTCGTGAAGGCAGAGCTTGTGGAGACCAGCAGAAAGTTGCTGGACAAGGAAGAGGAGCTCTTCAGTCAAGACCTTCCCAGTGAGGAAGACGAGGACCGACTCCAGCAAGACTTGGAAGCTCTAAAGATGAACATCCTGAAGGTTGTCCACCACGTCTTCAACTCTTCGTCCTCTTTGGAGTCAGGTGCTCTGAGGGGCGCCGTGGCCGCCATGCAGCTCCAGGAGATGCAGGACCGACGGTGGGCAGGTCCATCTGAAGGGCGTGTCCCATCATGGCGTCCTCAGAAATGTTTGAGCGCTCACAACGAGCTGCTCGCCAAGTTGGTGGAGTCCAGGTTGGCCGAGGCTGCTCAAGACGAGTCGGGTGGTACTGATGGACTTTCTTCCCCCTTTAAGAGGCAGGTGAGCGCCACTTCCTGTCCAATATTAAAAAGGGGCTGTTTGCAACTTGCTCACAGTACAAAACAAAAACAACATTGACTCGCTTATGCAGGCCCGGTGTTGTGCCGAATTATGCACCCCCGCCGTAAAATGCACCCCCTGGCGGGAGCGCGCTTACGTCACTCGGTTGCGTCACCCGTCTCGAAAAGTAGCTAAACTCGGCTAAAACCGCCTCTTTCGGCATAAAAATGTACAGTAGACGGATGACGCAACCGAGTGACGTAAGCGCGCTCCCGCCAGGGGGTGCATTTTACGGCGGGGGTGCATAATTCGGCACAACACCGGCCCTAACCAATCTGGCGCCCTAGGCAAGATTTTAGGTGGCGCCCCCCCCCCCCCACATCGGCAGTGAAGTGTATATACTCACAAGAAACAGAATAGCTTTGTCTTTGATCTTTTTTTTTTACCTAAATAAAGCAAATTAACAATCAGAATAGTTAAGAAGATAAAAAAAATATGAATGAACAAATAAATTAATACAAAAAATAAAAAAAGGAATATATGAAATACAATATTTTTACATAAACACAAAATAAAACGTGTCAACAAGTTGCATAAAATAAATTGAAAATACAATATAAATAAGGCGCTGCACAAAACAAGATATCAAAGCAGTATGACTTTAACAATTATATTACAAAAAAAGGGGATCCTACAGAGTTCTCTATTTGTGCTTTTTAATATTGCATTAACTAGAATGACTTAAAAATGACTGTACAACACCACCCCCTCATCAACCTCACATCACCTGCTACAGCCTTACTCTCCTAGTCTTTCGCGCAGCAAACTTTCGTTACATTATTATTTTCCATAATAATGGCGTAATGTTGTAACAAATAATATTTCTATTAAATAGGCTGTACTTTGCATTGTAATTGATGTGGGATTATTTTTTTGTATTTAGAAATAATAGCACCAACTTTTTTTCTTTTTTTTCTTCCCTCCAACATTTGTGGCACTGGCGTGGCGCCCCCTGATGGACGGCGCCCTTAGCATTCGCTTATACGGTTTATGCCAAGGGCCGGCCCTGCGCTTATGTTACCATTAGTGGTTTTACAATTCTCTATATAATGTTCGGAATTACAAAGATCATGTATTTTTTTTCTACCGGCCCGAATAAAATGGTTGGTGTTTAATAGCGGTCACTCCCCCTGTTTCGCCAACACGTACAACGCGCAAGGAGCGCGTGCACACATACAAAAGTCCAAGATAACAAACAATTTGCTGTCGTGTTGTTATGATATAATATACATTCAATAACAGATAACGCTAGCTATCCAAACCACTAACAACATCCAAAGCGGATGCGCGTGCATGTGTTACGTACATATTTAATTATGCCCTAAAGGCCGGAAGAGGACGGTGTAATACACCGTACATTGGAATGTTAGCGCCCTCTAGACATCTGTGTCAATGTTGCAAACCCTTTTGGGGTCGCTGGTGCCTATCTCAGCTAGAATCGGGCGGAAGGCAGTGTACACCCTGAACAAATCGCCATCTAATCATCCATCCATTTCCTACCGCTTATTCCCTTTGGAGTCGCAGGGGGCGATGGTGCCTATCTCAATTACAATCGGGCGGAAGGCGGAGTACACCCTGGACAAGTCACCACCTCATTGCAGGGCCAACACAGATAGACAGACAACATTCACACACTAGGGCCAATTTAGTGTTGCCAATCAACCTATCCCCAGGTGCATGTCTTTGGAAGTGGGAGGAAGCCGGAGTACCCGGAGGAAACCCACGCAGTCACAGGGAGGACATGCAAACTCCACACAGAAAGACCCAGAGCCCGAGATTGAACCCTGACTACTCAGGACCTTCGTATTGTGAGGCAGACGCACTAACCCCTCTGCTAAGCCCCCTTTTTTTAATATTAACCATTTTTATTATAAAGCATTATAAAACACACTTAAACATTTTTAAGTATTTTAAATTTCCAGAACAATATTCATTGAAAATGAAAGTCCCACGTTTGCTAAACTATCATTGCAGCATGTTGACTTTTGTCACCAGCGCTCAGACTAGATCAGCCTGATCTCAGTCTGTGATCTACTAGAGCTATGCAATCCTAGTCTGTGATTTACTAGATCCAGATTCACCATGAATTGATTAACGTGGACCCCGACTTAAACAAGTTGAAAAACGTATTCGGGTGTTACCATTTAGTGGTCAATTGCACGGAATATGTACTGGACTGTGCAATCTACTAATAAACGTTTCAATCAATCAATCAATCAATCAATCAATCAATCTGTTTGATCTAATTGCATGATATACTAGATGTGCCAGATCTAACTCTCAAAGTCTATGATCTACCACAGGGATGTCCAAACTACGGCCCGTGGGCCAAGTGTCGGTATCTTTAGTTTGGGCCGCGAAACGTCAAAGGTTTATTTAGAAGTCTGACCCACGATACATCTCTAGTTCAGTGTGCATTTTCCTACAGTCTTATTGCTGTGGACATGTCGCCCTTTCATGGACAAATATAATAATTTTTGTTAATGACAATTAGTTAAAACTTTAAAGAGTTTTGACCATCAGTTTATATTACAAATAAGCTATAATCCACACAGAAAGTTAGCACACATGGTCAACAAAACACAATCGGCTCACTGATTTTTGTGGACACCACACACAATTAAAAATTACACACATATAAATCCACTACGAAGCATGATGGGTAATACGCAAAACACTCCCTCTACACTGTGCCATGTTTGGTGTATTTTAGCCGCTTGATATCTCTGATTATTACACAACTTGAAGGTCATCACAGAAGTAAACAAAATAATCAGTAGGAGTCATATATACATACATACATATATCCATCTATCCATCCATCCATCCATTTTATACCGCTTGTCCCTTTTGGGGTCGCTGAAACCTATCTCAGCTGCATTTGTGCGTGAATATAAATCAGTGGTGAGCCACACGTTTCCCCCCTCGGCCTTAAGTGATCTCCGACTTCAATGATTATCTCTCAAAATACCATAATAATGTCACCACATGATCATGGCTGCAGAAATACTATACAGGAACACATTTACACCCTACTTGGCATTGAATCACAACAGTATACTAAATTGGTTAAATTCTGGGGCATTTAAAAATTGATTAATCTAAATTTCTCTGTTTAGCTTATGCAATTTCCGGTCAATAAAGTTTGATTCAAAGTACACACTTCTCAAATGTATATTAACTGCTCCGACCGCATGATGGCGACAAATACACATGTAACAATGTTAATTAAATGACAAACATGACACAATTTAACAAGAGTATACAACTTTTAGTTGTAATATAACATCTGTCAACAACTTGTGATCTGATTGGCTATCGCAACTGTCTCTCAACACTGTGTGTTCTCAAATTCATCCGCTAACGATCCAGGTAAGTATCCAATCACAGGACGCATAAATGTTAAGTTCATCTTCAGGCCATCTAGAAGGCCTTACTGACAACTCGTGATCTGATTGGCTATCACAACTGTCCATCAACTGTATGTCCCCCTTCACTTCCAGTCCAAGGACGCCCGCATTGTTGATTTTGAAGGCGTCTGGCTGAAGATCATACAGCATGGCAACATAAGCTAAAAACAGCACTGGAACGAGCAAAATATGACAAGAGAATATGAATACTTTTAGATATTTAGGGAAAGTAAATACAAAAATCATTTTATCTTTAATTATGATCATGATTTCTGGTTATGTTAGGCCAGCAGAGAAGACCTTGCGGCCCCTGACGGCATACCATTGATATACATATTTCAATATTAGGAATATTAGATGTTATTTAACTTTTTCAGGTATACCACTAATAAATTGTTTTGTCATCTTATTCCGGCACAACTTTAGCAAGTTATTACAGGGTATATATAAAGTGAGTTGTCAAGGAGGCATTAAGCTTGTGTATTACTTGTGAAAGATATCACTCCTAATTATCTTTCTGGCCACACTGTTGTTGGAGAACAAAGCATGTTTATTAGACTTTATCTTTTTGTTTTGAATTTAAATTTGTACAGTTTTCAATACAGTATTTTTCGCCAATGTTAAACTCACTCTTACTGTTATTAGGCAAAAGAATAAACAATATTTTAAATCTTGGTCGATGTCAAGAATTAATCAAAACAGTCACAATTTATTTATCCATCCATCCATTTTCTACCGCTTATTCCCTTTTTTGGGGTCGCTGGCACCTCTCAGCTACAATCGGGCGGAAGGCGGTGTACACCCTGGACAAGTCGCCACCTCATCGCAGACAATTTATTTATAGTGTCCTTAATGACAAATGCCTCAAAAAGCTTCAAAAACCGCATTGACATCCTCGACTCTGATCTCACATTGGGTCAAGAAAAAACTCAACTCAATGGAAACAAGAAACCTTGGGAGAGTCCGCAGTGGGTGACCGGTGCAAGGAATGCCGAGTGGATATGGTTAATAATGTGTGGGCCCAGTCCATAGGAAACTCAGCAGGAGTATCCTCTGCATGTAGAAAGGTTAGCAGTGTGGAGGCGTCACCAACTGATGCATAGAGGAGTGGTCCAACCCTGGTCACGACTTTGAACAGCTAGTGCATCCTCCACGGAAACTGATCCCTGGTCAGCTGATATACTGGACACGCAGAAGAGGGGAACAGAACAGAATTAATGATTTATATTGCTAAAATAAAAAAAATTAAAAAACAGCCACTACTGCCCCAAAGTGCTGTACAAATGAAAAAGTAAATGATTGGGAAAAAAAAGAACAAATTAAATAGGTACAGACAAAACTAAGTACAAAGCTAAAACAAAGCAAAACAATAAACTGTTGATGGCTCTGTATCACTTTCTCAATGCACGGCGACATTGAGCATACAAGTGTCAGAGTTATTCGTTGTCGAAAACCAAGATGCAGAGATGGAGGCAGGCATTGGATCTGAAGACATGATTTAATATAAATAATAGAACAAGAACAAACAAAAAGCACGCACGTGGGCAGAATAACAAACTAAGGCAGCTAGCACTGGGAGTTAGAAAAACAAAAAGGAACTTTAGCATGGAAGCTAGTGGAAAACAAACAGAAAAACTGGAAATAGCTAATGCTAACAGAAACAGCTTACCGCTATGACGACCAGGACGAAATGTAGCACGACAGGTAGTAGCTGTAACAAAATGGCACGACAAGAGTGACATGTGGCAATGACAATGCAATACAATACAATGATCCAGCCCTGACTGGAGGAACAAAGCAGGTAAAATAGGAGCTGGCTGATTGACATCAGGTGTGACCAGATGCCAATCAGCCGCAGCTGAGTGAAAACAGGACACAGGGAGACAAACAGGAAGCTGAACCAAAATAAGAGCACTACACAGGAACTAAGGACAGGAAATACTAAACACACAGAGGATAAGCTAAAACACAAACAAACTGTCAGTGGCAACTCTGACAACAAGTAGAGTTCTCATGCAGAAACAAGGTCAAAAATGTCCCTGCTGGTACAACTTCATCGATGTTCATATTAGAAGAAGGAACATGTGAGGGTTCAATCCAGAGTTATTTAAAAAAGCAGAAAAATTTGCTAAATGCCAAACAACGATGCAGAGCATGCTGGTAGCAGTTTAGCCTTCCTCATGTTCAACAACCAACTTTTACTATACTTCCACATTTCTCAAATGATTCAAATCATTCCTAATCTCATTATACATTTTACAACAGTTAAGTCCAACTATTGTTTGTATCATTGTTATTACTATTACTGATATCCTTAATATTAGCATAATGTGACCACGATGACCCCATGAAAAGCATGTGTGTGTGTATGTGTGCTCCTGCACAGGTGTGTCGCATGGGCAAGCGTGTGAAGGAGGACCTGCTGAGGGTGTCCCGCGTGGTCCAGGACTGTTACGGCACATACCTGGACGTGCTCAACATTTACGCTGGCTTATGTCACAGTTCTTTCTCGGCCCGTTTGACCCAAATTAATTCTGCTGGACTGGAAGCAGACGACTCCGCCTACCTGCTCTTCTGGGCCAATCGCTACTATCCACAGTTAGGGCACGCCCCCTTTCACCCTGAACAACATTCCTTTCATATTTTTCCTGCATCATTTAGACCAGTGGTTCTCAAACATTTTTCAGTGATGTACCCCCTGTGAATTTTTTTTTTAATTCAAGTACCCCCTAATCAGAGCAAAGCATTTTTGGTTGGAAAAAAAGAGATAAAGAAGTAAAATACAGCACTATGGGCGGTATAGCTCGGTTGGTAGAGTGGCCGTGCCAACTACATGAGGGTTGCTGGTTCGATCCCCGCTTCTGCCATGCTAGTCACTGCCGTTGTGTCCTTGGGCAAGACACTTTACCCACCTGCTCCCAGTGCCACTCACGCTGGTTTAAATATGTAGCTTAGATATTGGGTTTCACTATGTAAAGTGCTTTGAGTCACTAGAGAAAAGCGCTATATAAATATAATTCACTTCAGATCTCATCAGTTTCTGATTTACTAAATTGTATAACAGTGCAAAATATTGCTCATTTGTAGTGGTCTTTCTTGAATTATTTGGAAAAAAATAACTAAAAACTCATTGAAAAATAAACAAGTGATAAAATTATAAATAAAGATTTCTACACATAGAAGTAATCATCCCCGTGACCCCAAAGGGAATAAGCGGTAGAAATGGATGGATGGATGGAAGTAATCATTAACTTAAAGTGCCGTCTTTGGGGATTGTAATAGAGGTCCATCTGGATTCATGAACTTAATTCTAAACATTTCTTCACAAATAAAGAAATCTTTAACATCAATATTTATGGAACATGTCCACAAAAAAATCTAGCCGTCAACACTGAATATTGCATTGTTGTATTTTTTTTCACAGTTTATGAACTAGCATTCATATTTTGTTGAAGTATTATTCAATAAATATATGTATATAAGATTTTTAAATTGTTGCTATTTTTAGAATATTTCAAAAAAAAAATCTAACGTACCCCTTGGCATACCTTTAAGTACCCCCAGGGGTACGCATACCCCCATTTGAGAACCACTGATTTAGACTCTGTGTGTGTTTGTTTGTGTGTGTGTTTGTTTGTGTGTGTATGTGCAGGGAAATACTACAGCATGAAGACCTGCGGGGGAGCATAAAGACTTCCTGTCTGGGGTCTCTCCTAACAGAGAAAGAGGTGCAGGAGATGGAGGAACAATACATGAAGAAGAAAGAAGTGAGGACACGGCTTCTGATAATACAGGAAGTGAGCGCCTTAAACATACTTCTTGTTTTCGTACCAAGCACCAGATTGACTTGTGGCTGCACAACGTCCTGCACAGAGAAGAAGACAATTGGACCAAGAACGAGACACCAGAACTTATTGACAACTACCACTTCTCCCCACTCGCCGTCCACGTCATTCAGGTCCCACGCCTGACTCCTTGCTTGTGTCACATGGTTGACTTGTGACTGATTGATGCTGTTGTGTTTTTCAGGTGATCGACGGATCCCTGAAGGAGTGGAGCAGTCTAATCAACGATGACAGAAAATATCAGAGGCTTACTGCTCACTTGGAGAGCTTCCTTACCAGGTAAATAATCATCGTGATTATTTGACAGAAAAATGTGTCACGAGTTCATAACAAGCGTGATACCATACGTAAAAACATGCATAATGACATATGTAACAACATACATGACAACAAGTTACAAAATGAATAACATCATACGTAACAACAAGCGTGACAACAAGTGTGACAACATGCGTAACACATGCATGACAACACGTAGAAACACGTGACAAGTTTCATATATGACAACATGCGTGAAAACTTGTGCGACAACACGCCTGACAACATGCGTAACAAGTGTGACAACATGCGTAACAACATGTTCGGACATTATGCCTGACAACATGAGTGACAATAAATTTAAGTACCCATGATTGTTACACACACACTAGGTGTGGCGAAATTATTCTCTAGCATGACAACATACATCACAACATCAGTAACAACATTTTTAACAACTTCCATAACAACATTTGTAACAACAAAACTGACAACATGTGTTGCAGCATACAAAACAACAGGTGTAACAGCATGTGTGACAACAAGTGTATCAACAAGTGTATCAATAATTGTGACACCAAGTGTGACATCAAATGTAATAACAATTGTGACTACAGGTGTAACAACAATTGTGACAACTTAACAATTGTGACAACCGGTGTAACAACCGGTATGACAACAGGTGTGGCAACAGGTCTAACAACAAGTGTGACAACAGGTGTTACAAAAAGTGTGACAACAATTGTGACTTCAGGTGTAACAACAAAGGTAATAACAATTGTGACAGGTGTGAATATATGTTTCAGGTACAAGAAGAGTGTGGAGAAGTTGGTGAAGAGAAATGATCAAAGTGCAGCAGCATCAATCAAAGCTCACTTGGCTTGTGAGGAGCAACTCAGGTGAGACGATGATTTATTCTTGATTAATAACTGATTATAATGTATATAAAAAATGATTTGTTGCAAAGCCCTGTTCAACCATCGTCAAAGCTCACAAGTTCTGGTAAGGTCAAAAGTCACTGACGAGCCATGAAAATGATTGAGCTCAACTTAGATCCACTTAATGATTATTTTATCATACTCATTAATTGATTCATTTAAATTGATAATTGATCATTAATGGATGATTGATGGATGGTTATTGAATCATTAATGGTTAACAGATGATTGATAAGGTGCTTGTTGGAGTACCCATGATGAGCTATGACCTCCTCAGAGATTACATCAGAAGTCAAAGAGGAAGTGTGTCAGAGCAGCAGAGACGTCGCTGTGAGGACATTTTGGATGCACTGAGGGATTGTGGGTATTCCCGTTTGACTCGTCCCATTCACCTACAACTAAAGGTATTGATTCATGTCTGTGTCACTGTGGACCAGGCTTATTTCATGTGTGTGTGTGTGTGTGTGTGTGTGTGTGTGCGTGTGTGTGTGTGTGCGTGTGTCACTGTGGACCAGGCTTATTTCATGTGTGTGTGTGTGTGTGTGTGTGTGTGTGTGTGAGTGTGTGTGTGTGTGTGTGTGTGCGGGCGGGCGCGTACTTCAGGTGTTTTATAAACAGCTGTGGACTTCTGGCTGGTTGGACGGGTCACTTCCTGTCATGGACTCTTTGTTGGACTCTTTGTATGATCATTTGGCTCATCTGGCTGACGTGAAACCTTCTTGTAGACAGGTTAGTGTCACATGTTTTTACCTGTCTATCTGTCACATGTCAAATGTCTGTCACCTGTTTGTCACATGTGTTTTACATGTCTGTCTTTTACCTATCTATCTGTCACCTGTCAAATGTCTGTCACCTGTCCGTCACATGTGTTTTACATGTCTGTCTTTTACCTGTCTGTCTGTCACCTGTTAAATGTCTGCCACCTGTCTGTCACATGTGTTTTACATGTCCGTCTTTTACCTGTCTATCTGTCATATTTCCTTAATTCGTCTACATGTCACCTAAATTTGATCTCTTTAACTGTTACCTGTCAAATGTCAGTCACTACATGTCTGACTGTCACGTCTTTTACATGTATGTCTTTTACCTGTCTATCTGTCACATTTACCTCTGTTTTAGTTGCCTGTTTTTTTACCTGTCTGTATGTCACATGGCTTTTACTTGTTTGTCTGACACGTGACTTTAACCTGTCTGTCTGTCACATGTCCTTTATTTGTCTATATGTCACCTGTCTTTTACCTGACTTTCTGTCTCCTGCCTCTTACCTGTCTGTCACTTGCCTTTTACCTGTCAGCCCATCACCTGTATTTTACGTGTTTGTGTTTTATTGGTCAAATTTACCTCTGTGTCTATCGCCAATTATTTTTACCTCTTTGTATCACACGTCATTTACCTGTCTATATGTACCCTGAGTTGTACCTGTCTATGTTTCACTTTTTTCTGTCAGTGTGTCACCTGTGTTTTACCTGTCTGTCTGTCACCTCTTTTTGTCAGTCTGTCTTTTACTTGTCAGTCTGTCAAATGTCCTTTACCTGTCTCTCTGTCACATGTCTGTCACATAATTTACCTGTCTATTGGTCACATGTCTCTTACCTGTCTGTCTCTGTCACCTCTTTTAGTCAGTCTGTCTGTCTCATGTTTTTTACCTGTCTGTCACCTGTATTTTACCTGTCAGTCCGTCACATGTCCTTTACCTGTCTCTCTGTCACATGTCCGTCACATAATTTACCTGTCTATTGGTCACATGTCCCTTACCTGTCTGTCTGTCTGTCACATGGAAGTTTTTTCTTTCTGTCACATCTTTTACCTGTTTTCATGTCACGTGTTTTACCTGTCTCTCTGTGACATGTCTTTCTGTCACATGTATTTTACGTGTCTGTTTGTCAGATTTCTTTTAAGTGTCTGTCATGTCATTTTGTTTCCTTTGTGATATGCTGGCATGTTTAAATGTAAAATATTGCAAATCAAATAGCACTCAGACAATTAACCAAGTCAAGTATTTCATTCATATATATATATATATATATATATATATATATATATAAGAAATACTTGACTTTCAGTGAATTCCAGCTATATATATATATTTATTTTATTATATATATATATATTATATATATATATATATATATATATATATATATATATATATATGTATACGCCGCCTTCCGCCCGATTGTAGCTGAGATAGGCGCCAGCGCCCCCCGCGACCCCAAAAGGGAATAAGCGGTAGGAAATGGATGGATGGATATATATATATATATAAATGATAAATAAATAAATGGGTTGTACTTGTATAGCGCGTTTCTACCTTCAAGGTACTCAAAGCGCTTTGACACTACTTCCACATTTACCCATTCACACACACATTCACACACTGATGGAGGGAGCTGCCATGCAAGGCGCCAACCAGCACCCATCGGGAGCAAGGGTGAAGTGTCTTGCTCAGGACACAACGGACGTGACGAGGTTGGTACTAGGTGGGATTTGAACCAGAGACCCTCGGGTTGCGCACGGCCACTCTCCCACTGCGCCACGCCGTCCCTATATATATATATATATATATATATATATATATATATATATATATATATATAAGAAATACTTGAATTTTAGTGTTCCTTTTTTTACACATATACACACATAATACTCAGCTACTCATTGTTGAATTGAGGGTTGAATTGTCCATCCTTGTTCTATTCTCTGTCCCTATTTTTCCAACCATATGCATGTACAGTAGATGGCAGTATTGTCCTGTTTAAGAGTGTCACAACATTGCTGTTTACGGCAGACAAACTGCTTTACGGTAGACGAAAATGTGACTGCTGTTGTTGTGTGTTGTTACCGCGCTGGGAGGACGTTAATGAAACTGCCTAACAATAAACCCACATAAGAAACTAAGAACTCGCCCGCGATCATTCTACAATTATAACGTCATTGGGCAGACACGCTGTTTATATTGTGGGAAAGCGGACGTGAAAACAGGCTGTCCTCAGGTCGGCATGGAGCTGGAGGGGGCGTGGCCTCCAGCTCTGCCTGAATTTTGGGAGATTTTCGGGAGAAAATTTGTCCCGGGAGGTTTTCGGGAGAGGCGCTGAATTTCGGCAGTCTCCCGGAAAATCTGGGAGGGTTGGCAAGTATGCCACTTACATAGTAGTAGTACCCTTAATCACAAATGTCTCAAAGGGCTGTACAAGTCACAACAACATCCTCCCACAGACAACAACAGGGACATCTATAGCTAAATAATGAGACAAAATATGAACTTCACACCATAAAAACAACTGCGGACAGTTTCAGCAACTATCTTTTCAAATGTTTGTCTGTTTTTGGCAATGTACATACATCCATCTTCTTCTTCATCACCTTCCTGATGCCTGACCATTTATTTGTTATTTCAGCTTGTCTGTGGTTTCCAGAGCACACTCCATTCTGACGATTTCAACCCGCTGTCGTTCTCTTGAAACAAGAGAAACAAGCACGTCCTACTTACTTGTGATTGAGCAGAGCGTGCAGAGCTCAGGCCCAAGGCTACTTTCAATATGATTTGCATAATGCTAAGGTGGGGGGCGCCTGGGCAGGGAAACAACTACAATCAATTTCAAATTGATTGTAATTAAAAAAACATGTGCTTAAATTTGTGCATTCGCACACTTTAATACATCAAAACATTTTATTGTGTAGGTACTTTTCTGGATTAAAACATATGCCTATGTTTAGTAGGAAATCCACGCAACTCTTAATACATGAGGCCCCTAGTCTCCACATAAAGTGCCAACAAGCGCAGCAGCCTTCCACTCAACAGAAATTGAGTACGATAATCTTATTGGTCACTTTGCTTCACCCTTAACGACTTTTGCTGCCAGCCAGTGCAGCCCAGGCCTAATAGAACCCGCTAACACGATGTTGCCAGCTACCCAGGCACGGTACAAAGCGTGCAGAGAGGCACAAGCGGCTAAAGCGTGCGTGCGCTCGCCCCCGTAGTGACGATAATTGTGTGGACTCTCTCACTCCAACTAAAGTAGCCAGCCAGCACCTGCCAAAAATGCTCACGCTAATACACGCATCAGTACCAGATTCTTGGCTTTTCAGAGCCCAACTTCCGGCAGTATCAACGCCTCAGATGCTCAAAGCTCTGCCTTCAAGTCCCGTTCCTCCACCACACCAAATCAAGGCTTTGGCGCCACCCATTCCTGCGCCACGCCGGTTCAAGGCACCAACCCCATCTGTTCGTGCTCCTCGTCAGTTCAAAGCCAAATAGGCCTCCTTTTTCCGGCTCCACGCCAACGTTTGGTGGAAACTCACGAGTTAAAACTACAACCTTCCTCCAAGCAACCTTTAGCCCATCACTGGTTTCTACTCTGGTGGCACCAGCTGATGCCACCGGTCAACAGCTCCCTCTGGCTAGGGAGGACGTCTAGAATCCCCTCCTTGGAGAGAACCCACGAGAGGTGGGTCCGCTGTACACGCCTCTTCCAAAGTCCGCCTCCCGTGGGTCCGATGCAGACACCACCTCCAATTCCGCATCCCGTGGGTCTGTGGCAGAAGCTGCCTCTAGAGGAACTTCCCAAGAAACGCCGGTCCGGTGCTCACCTCCCTTCGTTCAAAATACTTTGTGTACTGGTTAGTGTGTTTGTGGTTTGTTTTAGATACTGTACCCGCATTGCTATCCCCAGGCTTCATGTGCGCTTCTCAGCTGCACTAGTTCCTGTTTTGTTAAGCGTCATTACCTGCACACTGTCTTTTGTCTCTGCATCTTCACAACTACCGGAGCCGACCTGCGGCTCCGTGACTGTATGTCTGTCAGTCACATGTCTTTTACCTGTGTTTTTGTCAGTCACATGTCTCTCACCTGTCTTTGTGTAGCGCTTGCTGTGTGTCCTGCATGAGGACATAGTTGTTCATTATGTGAAGAGGATGATGAAAAGCAGTTTGAAGAGCAGAGAGCAACAGATGGGCGGAGCTCAACGTATGACAGAAGACGCTCAAAAGCTGAAAGACTTCTTCAGTGCGGTGGTGAGTCTACATCATGTCGCCTTGTGTTTATGAGTTATTACAGCTCTGTCTTCTGCTACATCCTGTCTGCGTCCAGGTCTGCGGCGTGTTGTTGCGACTCGAAACTGTGCTCTGCGACATGGCCAACATCCTTCAACTACACGACCCAGGAAGTGTTCAGCTGGAAATGGTTGCCTTCGCTAAGAAATTCCCCGACCTAAGGTTTGCTTGGCCGCTCTTCGGATTAGCATAGGGGTTCTTAACATTTTTGATTTCGGGACCAACTTTTTCACAACTGAGGGGCCTGAAGCCCACTCAAATATTAACACTGAATTAGTAATCTTACGCTTGATTTCAATCGTATTCCATAATTAAATCACACCTAATTACAGTTTACCAAGATAAACCTTGCCAAATGATATAAAACCACGTGTTAATCACAAATAGTATCAAGGCTTAGGTCAGGCTAATTACAAAATAAATACTAATCAAAAATACAGCCAAAGGAAGGACTCACAAAAACTGATGAGAGATACATTTGCATATAAACATGCAGTGCAGAAATAAATACATTGTAACTAATTTAATAATATACATGCAAATGATAATATAGTTTCACAAATTTAGTCATAATTATTGCGCTTCAGAAACTATATGGACTTTAGTTCCAGACTTGTTCTGTTTCTTACTGGCCCATAAGGACCACAGCTGAGAAACAGATATTTTTTGGCAAGGGGCTATCAATAATGTGCCCCTATGGTTAAAAAACACTGGCACCTTGTGGTCAACTGGGGAGTTAAACTAGATGTGTGTCATATGTTTGAACACGTGTGTATGTATGTGTGTGTGGGATCCCCTCAGTGATGACCTGCTGTCGGCACTGCTCGCCTTCAAAACAGGCCTCTCAGCGGCCGATTACCGCTCCATCAGGCGCAGTCTAGAGGAAGTCCGGCCCTTCCGTGCCTCCACCAGTCAGGGCTTGGTGTCCTTCTCCAAGCTCAAGGTCAAATGGATCAGGGACAGGACAGCCTACCTGGACCAGAGCCACTCTGACTGATGTAAGTCCACCACATCACATCTCCCCCCCATGCGCCCAACCCTCTTACTTTACCCCTTACCCACACACCCTCATGACCCTCCAGATCTGTCCCCACCAAGGTATCAAATTCACAGTGCTCATGTGTACGCATGATGAAGGCATTTGAAGACGTTTTAAAGGGGTTTTGGTAAATAGTCTCTATCTTTTATACCTGGACATACCCAAAGTGTTTTTCGTTGTATGTCACATGCCGGAAGCTGCCATGCAAGGCGCTAGCCACGACCTATCAGGAACAAGGTTGGTTGTGTGTCTTGCGACAAGGATGGCGGAAGGTGGATTCGAACCAGGAACCGTCAAATTGCTGCCATGGCCCCTCTATCATCTTTTGAAGTCATGTGACGGTCTTTTGAGGTGTTTGAGGGTGTTTGGTATTTTGAATCGATGGTGTTTTGAAAGCGTGTAAAGGTATTTGAAATTTTGAAGGCTTTTTGTGTCTTTAAACGGTTAGATGGCATTTTGAAGGCATGTGAAGGTGTTTTTAAAGGTGTTTGAAGGAGTGTGAAGGTGTTTGGTGTTTTGAAGGTATTTTGTAGGGGTTTCATGTTTTGAAGGTATTTGGTTTTTTGAAAGCTTTTTGTGTCTTGAAGCCATTTGAACCATTTTTGAAAGCATGTGAAAGTGTTGTGAAGGGACGTGGAGGTGTTTAAAGGTGTTTTAAAAGAGTGTGAAGGTGTTTGGTGTTCTGAAGGTGTTTGGAAAGCATGTGAAGATGTTTTGATGCCGTCTGGTGTTTTGAAGGCGTTTGGTGTTTAGAATCCGTTTGCAGGTGTTTTGAAGGCTTGTAAAGATGTTTGGTGTTTGAATACGTGTTTGGTGTTTTGAAATCGTAGTTTTTTTTTAAAGGTGTTTTCTTTTTTAAACTCTTTTTTGAGGATGTTTTAAGTCTATGAAGGTGTTTTGAAATATTTTGGTGCGTGAAGGTTTTTGAAGGCGGTTGAACGTGTTTTGAAGGCATTTGAAGGTGTTTTGAAGTCGTTTGAAGATGTGGTGTTTGAAGGTGTTTTCAGTGGGTTTGAATGCATTTAAAAGGGAAAATTATCACAATTTCAAAAGGGTTAAAAACAATAAAAATCAGTTCCCAGTGGCTTGTTGTATTTTTTAATTTTTTTTCAAAATTTTACCGGTCCCGGAATATCCCTAAATAAAGCTTTAAAGTGCCTTATTTTCGCTATCTTCGAAACCACTATCCATTTCCCTGTGACGTCTTACAGGGCTGCCAATACAAACAACATGGCGGTTACCAGAGCAAGATATAGCGACATTAGCTCGGATTCAGACTCGGATTTCAGCGGCTTAAGCGATTCAACAGATTACGCATGTATTGAAACAGATGGTTGGAGTATGGAGGCAGATAGCGAAAACGAAATTGAAGAAGAAATTGAAGCTATTGAGCGAATGAATAGCTATTGACGCTATTCGGCCATAGCGTGGGTTTACCTAATGAAGTGGCCCATAGCATGGCTGCCTTATTAGCATCGCCGGTAAAATGTGCAAACCAAACGATCAGGACTTTCGCATCTTGTGACACCGGAGCAACTTAAATCCGTCGATTGGTAAGTGTTTGTTTCGCATTAAATGTGGGTATCTAGTTTCAAATGTACATACAGCTAGCGTAAATAGCATATTAGCATCGATTAGCGTAGCGTGTTAGCATCGATTAGCTGGCAGTCATGCCGTGACCAAATATGTCTGATTAGCACATAAGTCAACAACATCAACAAAACTCACCTTTGTGATTTCGTTGACTTAATCGTTGCAAATGCATCTGCAGGTTATCCATACATCTCTGTGCCATGTCTGTCTTAGCATCGCCGGTCAAATGTGAAGACACTCTGGTACATTCAATGGGGGTCTGGCGGCAGATTTCTTGCCAGTGGTGCAACTTGAATCCCTCCCTGTTAGTGTCTCCAAGGTTCCAAAAAAGTCGAAAAAACTGAAAATAACAATGTGAAAATGAATATAGCGGGTGTGTTACCTCGGTGACGTCACGTTCTGATGTCATCGCTAAAAGACAGATAAACAGAAAGGCGTTTAATTTGCCAAAATTCACCCATTTAGAGTTCGGAAATCGGTTAAAAAAATATATGGTCTTTTTTTCTGGAACATAAAGGTATATATTGACACTTGCATAGGTTTGGTGATAATGTTCCCCTTTAAAGGTAGTTGAAGGAGTTTTCAATGTTTTAGGGCATTTTGAAGATGTTTTAAAGGGGTTTGAGGGTGTTCAAATATGTTTTGGGAGCATGTGAAGTTGTTTGAAGGCATTTTGAAGATATTTTGAAGTCGTTTGAAGATGTTTGGTGTTTGAAGGTGTTTTCAGTGTGTTTGAAGGCATTTAAAGGTAGTTGAAGGTGTTTTTAATGTTTCAGTGCATTTTGAAGATGTTTTGAAGGAGCTTGAGGGCGTTTTGACGGTGTTCGAAGGTGTTTTGAGAGCGTGTGAAGTTGTTTGAAGGCGTATGGTGTTTTGAAAGCGTTTGGAAGACGTTTACTGTTTTTAAACCGTTTGCAAGTGAGTTGAAGGCGTGTGAAAGTTTTTCAAAGGCTTGCTTAGTGTTTTTAAGTCCTTAGGTGTTTTGATGGTGTTCAATGTTTTAAAGCTCTTTTTAAAGTGGATTTTGGAGGTGTATGATGGTGTTTTCGAATTGTTTAAAGCCTTAAGGTATTTAAAAGCCTTTTGAAGGCGACTGAAGGTGTTTCGAAGGCATTTGAAGGTATTTTGATGTCTTTGAAGGCGTGTGGTGTTTGAATGTGTTTTTAACGTTTCAAGGCATTTGAAGATCTTTTAAAGAGGTTTAAAGGTGTTTTTTAATGTGTTTGTAGTTGTTTTATGAGCGTTTGAAGGTGTTTGAAGGTATTTGACAATGTTTCGAAGGCGTTTTGAAGGTGCTCTGAAGTCATTTGTTGTTTCACAGACTTTATTAGGGATGTTTGAACTGTCCAAACAGGAACTAGAAAACTGTTAACAGTCTAGTGGCTCACTAAAATCCCAGAGGATTCATTCAGGTTAAAGTGACGTTTGGGAGTGAGGGTGTGAGAGGGAGGTGTCAGAGGTCTAAGGTTAAAGTGACAGTTCACTTCTGCTCAGGCATCAGATCATCAATGGCATCTCCAGACTCGAGGCGTTTCTCCATTTCGACAAGAAGGTTGACGCCGTCCACCACCATCTGGACCAGCTCCACCTCAGAGAAACCCAACCGGTCGGCGTTAGAGATGTCAAAGACTCCACCCACCGCTGCAGTGTCGACGCCCCCTGCAGTGACAAGATAACTTGAGACAACAAGGACAAGAGCGGACCAACAGGTCACCGACAGAGATTCTACCTGTCCCTCTCTTCTGCAGCCTCAGACGCTTCAGGACCTCTCCAAAGAGCTCGTGCTTGCTCATATTAGGAAGTTTGACGTGGACCCCGGCCCGCAGACCTGTTCCCAGGTTGGACGGGCAAGTAAGCACATAGCCCAGGTGCTCATTCCACATGAACTCGTGACCTCGCTCCTTGAACAGGTCCTCAATCTGAACGACAACACCACCTTGACGTGACCATCACGCCTCCATGAAAAGAGGAAGTGAGCGTTGTTTTGCTGACCTTGGTGAGTCCGGTGCAGAACCGTGCGAAGACGTCCTTCATGTTGCCGCCTTTCTGCATGCTGATGACTCGCAGGTGGTCTTCCTCATTGACCCAAACCAGGAAGGTCTTGGTGTCGTTGTGCCTAAAAGCGGAGGGACGGGCATCAGCTTTTTGCAGGAATTTGGCTTAACAAGGCCTGTAGCACATGTAAGACGAAACTGCTTCTGACCAGATCCCACGGCCGTCAGGCCAATCGCGGCCCATGCCGGACGATAAAAGCAAGGGCGAGACAGGCTTATCGAACAAGAAGTGGTCATCAATCAGCTGTTGCTGCTCCTCCTCAGTCATATTCTTCAGGGCGTAGTAACGACCTTTTAAGTCACCATCAAGGGCGTCCAGACCTGCATACACACAGGGTCAAAGGCCACACATGGATGTCATCTTTGTTTTTTTGTTGCATTGTCACAAACACTAAATATTTTTAGCCAGGATATGGTTTTGTTTTTTGCCCAAACTTTTTGTCACCTAAGTTTTGGGGGGAAAGTCTAAGTAGCATGATGGGAAATCTTGTAGTTAGTGTAGAGCGCCACATTGTGCCCATCTATTTTTACAAAAAATAACGCCGGAGGGCAAAACAACCTACTTAGTGGCCTAGTGGTTAGAGTGTCCGCCCTGAGATCGGTAGGTTGGGAGTTCAAACCCCGGCCAAGTCATACCAAAGACTATGAAAAAAATAGGACCCATTACCTTCCTGCTTGGCACTCAGCATCAAGGGTTGGAATTGGGGGTTAAATCACCATAAATGATTCCCGGGCGCGGCACAGCTGCTGCCCACTGCTCCCCTCACCCCCCCAGTGGGTGATCAAGGGGATGGGTCAAATGCAGAGGACAAATTTCACCACACTTAATGTGTGTGAGACCATAATTGGTACTTTAACTTTACTTAACAGTAGTCAAGTTTTCAAAAACACTGGTCCAGCAGGGGGCACTGCAGAAGCTTCTAGCAGTTGTGTAGACATGGTAACAAACTCACGAAGATGATGATTGTTGAGAAAGAGGAAGAGGCAGTGAAACACAAAGTAGAAAGGAAGTGATGTCATACTTTCAATGGAAAGTTGTTCGATGGCTCGACGTTCTCCGCGGCTGCAGTGTGGCGGCAAACAGAAGCCACGGATGCTACGGCCCGTCCGAACCCGAGAACTTAGGACGTAGTTTGGGTCCAGATCATCTCCACCCTGAAACAATAAGGATTATATTATTTCTTATTATTGTTATTGCCAGTCATATTGTTTTATTGTTGTTGATGTACGGCATATTGTTGGCAACACATTAATTATATTTTAATGCTAAAATTATTTGGTTTTGGACAATAGTGTCAAAGAAAAATTTGAAGACAAATTAAAGAAAAGATTAAAACAAAAAGTGAATCTCAGGTATTTTCCTATGTTACTTTGTAAGGTATATATAAACCTGTACTGTTTGCTTGCCAGTTTGGGCACCCTTTTCATAAAAGGTAAAAATAATGTATTTAATTTGATTATGGTTATAATTTATTTTGTATAAGTATACAGTTACAATATGGTACAGCACATATTCCATACTTGCCAACCCTCCCGGATTTTCCGTGAGACTCCCGAAATTCAACGCCTCTCCCGAAAACCTCCCGGGACAAATTTTCTCCTGAAAATCTCCCGAAATTCAGGCGGAGCTGGAGGCCACGCCCCCTCCAGCTGCATGCAGACCTGATTCAATGTTGTGACCCTCTTAAACAGGACAACACTGGCATCTACTGTACATAGAATAGAATGTAAATATATTCTACATTCAAGTGCATTCAAGGAACATGCATAAGGGAGTCTGTTCTGAAGCCCAGACAGTAAAGAGAC
Organism: Nerophis ophidion; assembly: GCF_033978795.1. Taxonomy (NCBI): domain Eukaryota; kingdom Metazoa; phylum Chordata; class Actinopteri; order Syngnathiformes; family Syngnathidae; genus Nerophis; species Nerophis ophidion. The sequence goes on from NC_084615.1 coordinate 51,298,472, forward strand.
GTAACTTCATAACGTCGCCTGGTTATTGACTCCAACCCAATATATTACACAGTCGACGAGCAAAATTAAGAAATACGCTTGCAATTTCCAGAACAATTGGAAACAAGAATTTCAGTTTATCCAGGAGAGTTCTAAGGGTGAGGGGTATGTTGCCTGTAAATTTTGTAGAACAGACTTCTCCATTGAACACGGCGGACGAACGGATGTACTCAGCCATGAACGGTCAGTCAGCGAAGCACAAAGCGTCCGCAGCGCAGCATCGTTCACAACCCAGTATTATGGCCCACCTCGCAAAATGGAGACCCGATGGTGTAACTTATGCTGAGACAAAGATGGCTATGCTGATAGCTGGAAGCAACATCCCGTTCTCATTTGCGGATGTCTACAACAAATCCGTGAAGGATGTTACCTTTCACTATTTGACTGAAAGGTAACATCCGGGAACATCGGATGTAACCAGCAAGCACAGTACAGTTAGTAGAACAACTGTGTTTTTATTACTGTGTATTTGATAGGTGCTGTCGGAAATTCAACTATTTATTTTATTCATATATATAATAAAATTAATATATATAGCTAGAATTAACTGAAAGTTAAAAAAAAAAAAAAAAAAAAAAATATATATATATATATATATATATATATATGAAATACTCGAGTTGGTGAATTATACGCCTCTTAACCACGCCCCCCGCCCCAACCACGCCTCCCCCCACCCCCCACCTTCCGAAATCGGAGGTCTCAAGGTTGGCAAGTATGAAATATTCCCAGTTTTTTTTGTGGCTGTTATCCCAGTCTTTTAGCTCAGTAGCTAGCATGCTCGTCTCTCATACCGAACGACCCAGGTTTGAGTCCTGAGCGGAAGAGAAAAGCATGGACTGAATCAGGCGGGTTATACATATTAGTACATCGTTTAAATTATTTTCTTAATCCATTTCATAATTTAATGCCACATATTGATATGCTAAAGGTTTTAAATGTTGTATGTGCATACAAATATTTATGTTCCATTTTCTCTTAAGATTATATTTTTCCTTTTTTGTTCTTAGATTGCAGGGTATAATTTGCTTTAAGCATAATTTTAGCTGTTTGCCATGCACCAAATCATTATATTTCAATATTTTTGATTTTTTTTAAATGAGGGTTTAAATGTTCTCTATAACCGCCATTATGTATTATTAACTGACCACTTTTGTAACGTAGCTAACATGTGATAGCAACATCCAGCAAAAGGAACAGGAAACGTTTAAGAAATACAAATAACTAAATGTAGAGCTACAGAATATGTGGGGTGTGAAGGCAACAGTAGTGCCAGTACTGATGGGGGCAGTGGGGGCAGTAACCCCTCAGATGGGTGGATGACACCAACAGACACCAGGAACAACATCTGACATCGGCGTCCGAAAGAACAGCCACGATCCTGCACAGAACCCTCCAGCTCCAAGGGTTGTGATAGAGGACCCTAGCATGAAGGAGAGTGGCCAAGAAAACCCATACATACATACATACATACATACATACTGTGTATATATACACACACACTATACCTAATTATTGTGTTATTTGTTATTAAATCATGATGTTATTTGTAATTTCAGATTGTTGTTACTGGGTTTATGTATTAATTACACAATATTTAATATGTTAGTGTAATTTGGACTGACACTATTATGACAGTTGTAATAATATTACACTATTTATTACAAAGGCATTATTATAATAGATGTATTATTTATGACTCTATAACATTCTGTTTACTTTAACTCCCTTAGCTTCCACTTAGTTTGTTATATTATTCATCAGTGTCTCATTACTGATATGATATGATAGGAACAAACGCTGTAAAACACAACACTTTCTTACTTGTATCCTCTATTTCAAATTCTAAAAGTAATTGATAAAAAACTGACAATAAGATCTGCTTCTTCATGCACCTTTTTCCTCATGTTGAAGTGTAAACATAATATATTGGTGTGCATGTTGTAAACCATTACCATTGTTGTTTGCTTATATTATGGTGTTTTTATTATTTGTATTATTGTTGTTTTTGTTTACCTGAGACATGTTAACAATATAATTCATCCATACTAAATTTACATTTTTCTTAGCATAAATTACATTAATGGTGTTATTAGTCATGTTTCATTGTTATTAGTTATTCGTGTTTCTTGTTGTGATTTGTTTTAGTTTTTAGCCATGAGTTATTTTTATCACTGAAGTTTTATTATTATTAGTTATTAGTCATATTTTGATGTTTTATTGTTATTAGTTGATAGTAATATGTTTAGTATATATGTTTTATTCTTATTGATTAGGGCTTCACAGTGGAAGAGGGGTTAGTGCGTCTGCCTCACAATACGAAGGTCCTGAGTAGTCTGAGGTTCAATCCCGGGCTCGGGATCTTTCTGTGTGGAGTTTGCATGTTCTCCCCGTGAATGCGTGGGTTCCCTTCGGGTACTCCGGCTTCCTCCCACTTCCAAAGACATGCACCTGGGGATAGGTTGATTGGCAACACTAAATTGGCCCTAGTCTGTGAATGTGAGTGTGAATGTTGTCTGTCTATCTGTGTTGGCCCTGCGATGAGCGACTTGTCTGGGGTGTACACCGCCTTCCGCCCGATTGTAGCTGAGATAGGCACCAGCGCCCCTCGCGACCCCAAAGGGAATAAGCGGTAGAAAATGTTAATGATTATAAGTCATGTTTCTTGTTATTATCTATGTGTTATTAATATTAGTTATTAGTCATGTTCATTAGTTTGTCATGTTATTGTTGTTTACCTGCAGGTTGTCTGCATTGAGGTCAGTCTTGTGCTTGTCATTAGGTTTGTAACCTCCATGGCGGTCTTCGATGACAGGGTCCAACAGGTCCTTGAACACCTCGTAGGTCTCCTCGTCTCCAGCAACGCAGCCCACCGTCATTATAAACGGATGACCTGAGGACACATCAAAAAGGTCAGGGTAACTGTAGAGTAATATGTAATGTATATTGTTATGGTAATTTGATTATATTTGATTACCACTATGCTATACAGCAGTTTTTTTCTAACGTGTACTACTAGTGGTACACGGGCTCCAAAGGAGCGCCAAAGAGTCACCTTAATTAAAGTATAGTGTTTTATTTTGCTATATTCAAGCACCAGGGTTCGCCCTTAATGTAATTTAATGTGGCACGCCCTTCACTGCATTCTTATTCCTGCCACACCTTGAAAATAAGGTGGTTGTTTTTTTGACTTGAAAACAAAATTAAGTAATATAATATATTGTAGCCCCAAGAAAAAACACAAAGTCCAACGCTATTTTTAACTTTTATTACTAATCTTATAACGAATGGCGTAATTCCAACAGGTTTTATCTCCCGCGCAAACACTTTTGTCTTGTGAGCCTGCGCTTCCCCGGACACACAACACTTCCTCATTCTCCGCCAATCAACTTTCAGGCATGGACGTTGTGCTTGTAAACATAGAAAAAAGTAACATCATATCCAAACTACACAAACATAAAACATTAGTTGGTCTTTCCGGTTTGTATTGATATATACAGCCTATTATGTGTGCACTATTGACAAGTCATGTACGGAAAACTTGATCAACGAAAACCGCGCTACAGACAACAGATATAAAAAAAAACGCACGCCATTTTCTTGAGCGTTGTCAGCATGTCTGCGATGTTGACGTGATGTTTGTATATTGTGGATATACCCGTGGACAGCGATTTACAAAATGTGCAAATATTAAGGAGGACATAAAGAAGATAAAGTCCAACTAGCGCGTGGTAGCTCTTCTTTGGTTAGCGACATTGAGGGACAGAAGTAAGGACTCTAAACACAAGTACATTTTATAATAACACCAGAAGAAGATGTTAGATTTGTTAATAAAAAAAGGTCTGTAAACCCTTGAAAAAAACTCAAAAGTACATTGTACAAAAAGCAGCAACAATTAAAAATATGTCAAAACAATTTTAAAAAGTAATACTAATTCATAATAAAAGATTTGTTTTAAATGTATACATTTTCTGTGCCTTTTTAAAGAAAATCATATAGCAAATTATGCAAATCACTCGATGGTGCTGTCACGCCAAATTTCTCCCCCGCCCCCATTTACTTCCGGAGTCATGGTTAATACAGACGTTTTGTTAACGCTATATTATAAAAAAATTTAAAAAACAATTTACAAACACAAGCTGTGGGATGACATAAGAGGAAACGTGGCCCCGGAAGTAAATGAGTCATCCCATAGCTTGTCTTTGTAAAATGTTTTTTAATTTTTTTTATAAAATAGCGTTAAGAAAACGTCTGTATTTTTTATAATATAGCGTTAAGAAAACGTCTGTATTAATCATGACCCCGGAAGTAAATGGGGGGGAAGGTTTTTGTAGGGGGGAAGAAATTTGGCGTGACAGCGTCATGTGACCACGCCCATAACCACGCCCCAACTGCCAAGGGTATCTTGGCACTTTAGGGGAAACCCTGAACACAGTGTTACTGTTCAAACTGTGTGTAATGTTACAGTGGCCAAATATATACACTTGTTAAATAAAAGCTCTACCTTGTTTTTAATGACTACTTAGGCCTACTACGCTACTGTATTTTAATGTTGGTCATAAATGGTGGTACTTGGAGAGCCAAGTTTTTTCTGAGGTAGTACTTGGTGAAAAAAGTTGGAGAATCACTGGTATATAATGGTAGGCTATACTGTTATGGTGTAGTAATGGTATGATATGTAATGAATATTCACTGTTATGGTAAGGGCATGACATGTAATATTTAGTTGGCCTTTGATTGGGCGGATCAAGATGTGCCCCCACGCCCTCGTTTAGCTCCTCCCCCAGAGTGTACTCAAGGTCAGAAGAGACCAAGTCTTAATTGATCCAATTAAAGCTTCTAATCAGGCCAAAGGGAACTTCACAAGGAGTCACGTTGATTTGGGCAAGGTTTGGGGGAGGGGTTGACGTTACCTGGATTGTCCACCCCGGTCTGGATGACGCCATCCAGGGTGAAGCCGCTGGCCGTCTCCTTGTCACGCAGGCTCTCGTACATTTCAAGTGTGAGCACCTTGGCCATGTGGTTGTTGTGCTGACTCAGGTCCGGATACTCCTGCTCGCCCGAGTAGTTCATCTTCAGCTTGTTGCTCATGACGACGCTACGTCACAGGACACTCACGTCAATCAACATGATCGATCACGGACCGGCGTGCTTCTGCAGTGACGCAGCAGAATGCGCCGGTCACCTTCACCGCGGGACCGCGCACGCACGCATTGATTGCTGCTCACGTGCACACGTCTCACGCAACCTTGAAGGCGTCGCGTGCATGCAGGAAAAGAATATTAAATGCTCATCATTGCAAATAAATAAAAATAGGAATAAAGTCTCATTATAAATAAATACAACAAAGATTAAACTTTAATCAGAATAAATAAAGACTGAAATGCACCGTTTGGATATTTGCTGACTGCGCAACACTTGCACACGCACGGACACGCGCAGCTCGTCGATGCATGAACCAGCAGTAGATAAATATTGGAATAAATCAACAATAAATACAAGTGAAATAACTGCAAATAAGCCGTAAACAGATGCTCTTTGTTCTGACAGACCCCCCCCCCCCCCAACCACCCCCATCCCCTCTCCCCCCGGGGTATGACGTCATACGTGTGCATAAGTGCACGACAGGATGGAGTCGATGTTGCAGATCCGAACAGGACTGATCAGGTGATTGATACGGGTCAGGGGTTCTTACCTGTACGTGGTTCCGGTCGTGTGATGTGGTCTCAAGCGGTCCGGTTCTGCTGCGGTGGATTAATGTGCGTTCAGCTTTTTATACCCGCCCCTTGCACCTTATTGGTTCCTATTTCCAGTCCATTCATTCTATTGGACAGGAAATTGCTGCAGGTCACGTGGCATGGCACTTGTAATGCACAAAACGAAGGACCCAGATTGTGATCGGAACCATCTAAGCTAGGTTCTGTTATTACTGCAATTTGCCTCTGGATCACCGTGGAAACCGCTTATTTGAAACGCATGTGTCCATGGTAACAGCAGCTCCATCATCATCACCATTATCACCATCATCATCAACATCATCTACATCCCGAATCCACCCCTTCCTCCATTTTTTTATTGACACATCAAAACTATATCCGCTGGTCATCTGATCCCCGCCCCGCACACACACAGCCAATCAGAACCCTCCTCAGCTTCCTATTGGCTGACGCCAGCAACTTCACAGCACTTCAGAGGGTTGATTGTTAATGGATTGACTCTCAATCGATCAATGAATCCGTCACATTGATGATAGTCTGTCAACATAACCTGTATGTGCATCATGTCATCGTGGCCGTGGGACAATCTCACAAGGAAACAAGAAAGGGTTACTTTCTGTTCCTGTTTGACCTCAAAGTGTGTGTGTTAGTCCCTGGTGTGTGTGTGTGTGTGTGTGTGTGTGTGTGCGTGTGTGTGTGTGTGTGTGTGTGTGTGTGTGTGTGTGTGTGTGTGTTACATAAGAGTGACTTAATATGCTGCTAATAGTCTGTTTGGGACAATAAAAGACCTAAGCTTCTTTGGGAGGGGGAGGAAGACGAAGAAGTTTGTCCACAGTGAAGGACACAGGAGGAGGCACAGGAGGATGATGATGAAAAATTATTGTGTGTAGTCACAGTACCAAGGTGTCACCATCTCCTCTGTTCTGATTGGTTACTTCTGTGTTGTGTAACAGACTGTCACAGGTGCATTGTGGGACATTTAGACAGCATCGGTCTGACCTCTTTTCATCTGTCACCATGACAACCCGCTAGCAGCTCACCGGCGCGGGCGCGCATACAGGCACGGTGACGCGCATGCACGCACGTGCGCGCACACACACACATTCACACGCGCACACACGCACACACACACACACACACACACACGCGATTGGGTAGTGGAAGGAGTCAAGGAAAGACGGAGGGAGGATGTGAGGAAGGAGGACACAAGGACAAAGAGCAGCCGAGACAAAAAGGGGGCGGCCTTTCACAGGATAAAGAAGGTGTTTGCGCGCATGTGTGTGAGTGTGTGTGTGTGGGGGGGGGGGGGGGGGGGAGTAATCTGGGACAGAGAATACCACGTGACCGTTACCAGGACAACAGGAGAGTCATTGATAGGTTGCTGCAGGAGAAGCTGTAATGCTGCTAATGGCCACCATGCAGGTGAACGGAAACGAAACGTGAAAGCCAACGCAATATTAGTTCTAGATCTTTGATCAAATATGTGGGGAGCATGTCTCCATCTAGCGGATAAAGAAAGCCAATCAGCATCATGAATCACAATCGGCATTTTTTATTTGCAGGGAAATGACATATGAGTTACATTCACAATGTTTTTTCAACAAAAAAGGTTGGCTTAAACTAGGCTAAGATAAATGGATGAAAATAATTGACCGACGAGCAGGTGAGCGATATCATTGTCAAAGAGGTTACAAGGTCACTTGTGTTTGACTCGATCCATTCGACCATTTGGCTGCTTCATGGAAGGGTCGGAGGTCAGTTGTAGATCTCTCCGGGGTCCACTTCATGTCGGTCCACCTGGCATCTGGCCCTGAAAGGCAGACGGCGACCCCGTAGAGACATTCAGGTTGGGGTCGTCGTCCACCTGGTAACACTTCCCCAAGCTTTTGATTATCTTTATATTGGATCTGGCTGTTTCTGCCAGGCTATTCTCCAGAATCCAGCCAGCCACCTCCGAGTTGGAATCCTCCTGAAGGAGAACATTTTCCATGGCCGTCTGCAGGAAACGGACCCCAGTCAGAACCAAAAGCTGGCAAGAGGAAAAATAAGTGAGTGTGGACTGAAAGTGTTTCAGTGGCTTCTAGTGGTCATCCCGAGAATAACAACAAGGACAAATCACTTCCTGTAACAATCACAATGACGTTTGTTTATTTCTGTATCCAACCTGTAAACTGACACACAACTTCCGGTTTCCTGTTTGCATGGGAGTAGTGTAGTACTGCCTCTATATGTTAGCATAGCACGAGTAAATCTAATGATTAACAGTCATTGCTACATTGTGTCATCCAGGAAATATGCTAAGTATTTAAGATGAGCTGTCCGCCATCTTGAAGGGTCACATGGTGACGGAGTACCTCAAATAACCAGATGAGCAGCACGCCGACGCCTATGGACTGCATGATGCCGGTATAGTGGTCCAGCAAGGCTTGCCGGCAGCCCCCTCCCCACAGGTTCTGTTGCTGACTCTGTGGGCCGTAGTTGAAGTGGGCAGAGCTGTTGCTGACCTGCTGTTGGATGCACGGGCGAGGAGAGAAAGTACTGCAACAGCTGAACGGAACACCGTCCATTAAGTACTTCCCTTCCACATTACTCCTTAGACGTCTGCAAGGTACGAGAAACAAGATGAGGGACCAATGAGGACGAAGAGAGACACATTAGAATGATAAAGAGCGACTAATAAGGACAAAGAGGAACCAATGATGACAAAAAGGAACAAATAAAGAAAGAAAAGAGGATTAAAGGAACTTTACTATCACACCAGAACATTTAGAGGGACTAACGAGGACGACGAAGAGCGACCAATAAGGACGATGATGAGGGACCAATGAGGACAAAGATGGACCAGTGAGGACAAAGAGGAACCAATGAGGATGATGATGGGCCAATAAGGATGAAGTTGGACGAATGAGGACAACGAAGAGGGACCAATGACAACGGAAACGAACAAATAAGGACAAAGATCGACTATGAAGACAAAGAACGGACCAATGTTTGCAGTGAAGAGGGACCAAAGAGGACGAATAGGAACCAAAGAGGGCAATGAAGAAAGACCAATGAGGACGACAAAGAGGGACCAATAAGGACGAAGATGGACTAATGAGGACAAAGAAGGGATCAGTGAGTAGGAAGAGGGACCAATGAGAAAAAAGGAGAACAATGAGAACGCAGAGGAACTATAAGGATGACAAAGCTGGACCAATAAAGGAAAACAAAAAAGATCAATAAGGACAAAGAGGGCCCAATGAGGATGATGAAGAGCAACCAATGAGGACAAATAGGAACCAATGATGACAAAGAGAGACAAATAGTGAAACTTTATTATCGTACCAGGACCTATGAGACACATAAGATGGCACGCTATTTAGACGGACCTTGTGAAAATGACTAATGAGGATGTACAAGCGGGATCAATGAGGACGACGAAGTAGAACCAACGTGGACAAAGATAGACCAATGAGGACAAATATTGAATAATTTGGACAAAGAGGGACCAATGATGATGGCGAACAGAGATCAATGAGGAAACAACAAGGACAATGAAGAGGGACCAAATTAGGACAGCAAAGAAAGATCGATGAGGACAATAAAGAAAGACCAATGAGGACAACAAAGAGGAACCAATGAGGACGAAGATGGACCAGTAAGGACAAAGCTCGACAAATGAAGATGAAGCTGGACCAATAAGGTTGAAGATGGATTAAAGAGAACAAAGGGGGATTAGTTATAACAAAGAGGGACCAATGAGGACGAAGAAGAACAATGAGAACAAAGAAGAACTATGAAGATGACAAAGATGGACCAATGAGGACGACAAAGAAAAACCAATGACGACAAAGAGGAATGATGATGACAACGAGGGACAAATAAAGACTGACAATTATTTATCATACCAGGGCATATGAGGCACATAAGATGGCATGAAATGTGGAGAGACATTGTGAAAACAACAAGAAGGGACTAATGAGGATGTACAAGAGGGACCAATGAGGACGACGAAAAAGAACCAATGAGGACAAAGATGGACTAGTGAGGACGGCGAACTGAGACCAATGAGGAACCAATGAAAACAACAAAGAAAGACCAATGAAGAAAAACCGATGAGGACAAAGATGGACCAGTAAGGACAATGCTGGATAAACACAGATGGACCAATAAGGATGACAAAGAAAGATTAATAAGGACGGAGAGGGACCATTGCGAATGATGAAGAGCGACCAGTAACGACAAAGAGGAACCAAAGATGACAAAGAAGTACAAATAAAGAGTGAAAACAAGACTCGAGGCAGTTTATTATTATACCAGCCCATATGAGACACATGAGATGGTACGAGATTTAGAGGGACGTTGTGAGAACAAGAAAGAGGGACAACGAGGATGACGAAGAGGGACCAATGAAGATGATGAAAAAGAAACAATGAAAAAAAGATGGACCAGAGAGGATGACGAGAAACCAATTGGGCCAAAGATGGAGCAGTGAGGACAAAGAGGGACCAATGAGGATGATGATGGACCAGTAAGAATGAAGATGGAATCATGAGGACAAAGAGGACGAAGATGGACCAATAAGGATGAAGATCGACCAATGATCACAAAGAGGGACCAATGAGGACAACGAGGGATAAATGAGGACAAATATGGGCCAATGAGGACAAAAAGGGACCAATGATGACACAGAAGGACTAATGAGGAAAAAGATGGGCCAATGAGGACAAATGATTACACAGAAGGACCAATGATGACAAAGAGGGACCAGCAAGACAAAGAAAGGACCATTGAGGACAAAGACGGACCAATGAATACAAAGAGGGACAGATGAGGACAAAGAGAGATCAATGCGGACGAAGACACACAAAAGAAAATTTGACAAAAGTACACCAATGAGAATGACGATGGGCCAATGAGGACAAAGATGGACAAATGAGAACAAATATGGACCAGTGAGCGCTGCTTACTTTCTTACGCTGCTGCTGCTCATATTCAGGTAGCGGTTACTGATCCACTGGACCTGAAACCAGTCCCGGTATCCTGAGTTTCCGCAGCACTGGAACTGGATCTGGAGCAAGTCCAGGGTGTTCTTCAGATAGCAGCGACCAGGTGTGTCAGTGTCCTTGTAGTGGCGCATGGCGTGCCGCAGTCCCAGGAAGAGCGACTCCTGCAGCTGGTCGCCCACACTGTAGCACATTAGCGCCCCCACCAGGACGCAGAATGTGAAGAAGAAGGTGCAGGCCACATAGGGCATCATGACCAGCTTCCAGCGCAAGAACTTCTTGCTGTTAGCACAGTCCAGACAGATCTTGCCACCCAGGAAGTTAATGCCGCAGGCCGCCAGGCCCGTGGCGATCAAAATGTGTGGTACATGGAAGACGTCTTGGTCCGACATCACTTCCTGCCATTTTTGGAGCTCCACTTTCAGGAACAAGCCCACCCAAAAGAGGGCAGCGCCGGTCACAACCGAAACCCAGTTCAGCAAGCAGAGGATCTCAGCGAGCTTCTCTCTCTCTGCCTTGCTGAAGGTCACTTTGCAGACCGCCATGATGTTTGGATCACATGTGCACAGTCACCAGCGGGCCCAGCAGCCACACGCTGTTCTGGCATCCATCTTGGTTCTCTGACAGGGAACCTTGCAACTCAGCAACAGCATCATCAGTTTGTAAGTCGAGGGCACGATGGGGTGGTTTTTGGCAGACTGTCTGCTCCAATCAAATTCCACCTTAGTATTGTTAGCTCCACCCAGCTGATCATAATTGATTCAACTTCCAACATAAAACTACAACAGTGAGTAACCTCCATCTGTGAGCTTCATACGTGAGCATCATATGGTATATTTAAGCATCATATGTTATACTTGAGTGTCATACGTGAGCATCATATGTTATACTTGAGCGTCATACACTACACTTGAGCGTCATTACCTTATATTTGAGCGTGATACTTAAGTGTCATACTTGAGCATCATATGTTATACTTAAAAGGGGCTGTTTGCAACATTTACACAGATGCCTAGAGGCGCTAACTTTCCAATGTATTTTACACACTCCTCGTATGTAATGACTTAATTCCATGCGTACGTAACACATGCACGCGCATTTGCTTTGGCTGATTTTAGCTAATAAATGCAATTTGGATAGCTAGCGTTAGTGGTCAATGAATGTATATTTTATCATAACAACATAACTTCAAATTATTAGTTGCTTCTATTGGACTGTTTAAGTATGTGTGCACGCACTTTCTGCGAGTACTTCTTGACGAGACATGGTGAGTGACTGCCGTAAATACAACATATTTTCTCTTTTTTTTATTACATATACTTAGTAATTGAGAAAACCATAGACATTTGTAAAACAAACATGTGCTTGTAAACCACTAATGGTGACACAAGTTAGCCAATGTTGTTCTTGTTATGTTTTTTACCTTGAAAAATGTAACTGTGAGCAAGTTGCAAACAGCCCCTTAAAGTGTCATGCACTATACTTGAGCAGCATACCGTTATGCTCAAGTGTCATACAGTATACTTGAGTGTCATATTAAACTTAAGCATCATACTTAAGTGTCATACGTTATACTTAAGCACCATACTTGAGCATCATACATTACACTTACGCGTCATACTTGAGCGTCAGACGTTACACTTGAGTGTCACATTATGCTTTAGCATCATACGTTGTAACTGAGCGTCATATGTTATACTTGAGCGCCATTCATTATACTTATGTGTCATTCGTTATACTTAAGTGCCATACTTAAGTGCCATACTTGAGCATCATACATTACACTTAAACATCATACATTATACTTGACTTGTTAGCGCCTTGCATGGCAGCTCCCGCCATCAGTGTGTAAATGGGTGAATGTGGAAATACTGTCAAAGCACTTTGGGCTCCTTAAAAAGGGGTAGAAAAGCGCTATACAAGTACAACCATGTACCATTTACCATTTGAGCATCACACTTAAGCCACATACGTAGGCATAACATTTAAGCATTAGTTGTAAATGAGCGTCATACATCATACTTAAGCATCATAGGTTATACTTATGTGTTATATTTATGCATCATACTGATGTTTTATACTTAAGCATCAAATTTGAGCGTCATGCGTTGTACTTGGGCGTCATACGTAAGCTAGGTCATACCTGAGCGAGGTCATACGTGAGCGAGGTCATATGTGAGCAAGGTCATACGTGAGCGAGGTCATACGTGAGCGAGGTCATACGTGAGCGAGGTCATACATGATACAAGAACGTCATATGTCCATCTGTAGCAAAGGTGTGGTGTTTGCTCCTCTCCTAAGAAGCTTAACAAGTGTTTCAAGGTGATGTTTCGTCACGCAAGCAGGATGTGGCCTATGTTAGAGAGAGAAAGGGAAAGTTTGGCTGGTCAAAAAGTAAATAATTGAATTGTAAATATAATAGTAAATGATCAGAATACATTTTCCAAACAATCACCTCTAAAGGTATCATGTCCAATTTTCCTGCCAATATTGTCTTCAGCTCACATTTATTTTCATGGTTGTTGAGCTGGAAGATCTGTTCCTGTAGAGAACGTCAGTTGAAAGGTCCCTAAAACATTAAAGGTAGGGGTTACCATGGCAACTATAAAAAGACAAGTATAAAAGCATGCAGGTCACAATGATGGAGAGCTGCTCTACCACACAAAATGTTTACCGTCCAGCAGCAGAACACCGGTCTTCACGACGGGACTAAGGAGCAAATACTAAATCTGAGTAGAAGTTCAGCAGCCGTCATGTGCTCCAAATCTTCTTAATGCTAATCAGCCTCACAAGAAGCTACCAAATCTCCAGGCTCCACCTGCTTCAGCATGGCCACGCCCACCGTGCTGCCTAAAGAATTAAACCAGAAAGTTTTTTTGTTCTTACAGAAAGTTAGAAGTGTTTTGTGTGTGTGTTTTTTTTCAGGAAGTTACGAAAAACTCAGATTTTGTGGTTTGGATAAATAATTGATATTTCCAATCTGTTCGTGCGTGCGCTAAGTGTTTCTGAGAAACGTTTTTGTTTGTCTGTGCTGCTCTTCTTTTTTGTGTTGTTTACTTTCTCGTCCGCCATGATGACACATGTAGTTCTGCTGAGTGGCCACTAGATGACAAACAAGAACAAAAATAGAGGCCCTGTCAAAGCTGGTTGATTTGCATTATGTCCTGTAACAATCGAAATGGAGATGTGTTTGATCTCCTTTTATCTTTCATTCTACCCCTTTGAAGTTATCTGATATTGTTGTTATTCTCACATCCAGGACAGCCAGAAATGAAATGAAGAGGTTCACAAGAAACTTTTGTTTTTCTGTCTGTGAATTGTGACCATTTACTGTTTATCAGTTGTCAAAAGCCGTTTGTTGCCAGCTGAGCGGTCGGATGACGTCACCACCGTGACGACACACGCGTCTGTTCTCGTCCCCTCCTGGCTCCTGTGGGCCCATGATATGACGTCACGTAACTATAGCGTTTCCGGCAGAGAAGGCGGTGCTTGCCCTCTGGCGCTGTTTTGGACTGTTTTCATAATGTTTGATAATGTTTTATATTGTTGTTTGACTTACTGTTTGTAATTGTTGAAATGTATAAATAAACATTAAAAACAAAAAAAAGAGAAGGCGGGGCTTCCAGTTTGATTCATCAAAATTTGTCGTTCACAGGGGCCAATTTCCGGGAGTCGTTGCTTCTTATCTGAAAACAAAAGCATATATATGTATTCCTGTATATTGTAGCCAAAGTTTTATAGATGAAAATGTATTGTTTAAGTTGTATGATGTCAATATGGAAAAGAAATGAAGCAAATTCCCTGATAAACTTTTTTGAGGATCAGTGTCTAACGTCTTTTGTTGTGAAAGTCTCCCGTACCGGAAGTGGTTTGAAGTATCGTCATCTTGTCCTGGAGGAGCCAAGTCGTCCTGGATTCAGCCATATTCCCGCTGATCAACCACACCGGTGGTCCGCCTGGAAAGCACCGAAAAAAACGGACCTAAACCGACCAGCACGCTCTCCCGCGGTGTCCAGGGGCGCTGTCGACTTAAGTGACTCGGTCCCGTTGGAGCCGGGCGGGGTCCCGAGCTTTTAGGCCGCTGGCCAACATGCAGCAGCGGCGGCTAACGTGAGGCGACATCGGGGCAAGGAAAAGTCCAGATTTGTGGTGGGATTAAAGCACACTCCGGCGCGGGCCCGTCGGTTGAACAGGTCGACACACGACGGACTGACGGTACCGTTGGTGAGCCACGAAGACGCCGCACTGTCGGGAATGTTTTCGCGAAGCTAGGGAGAAGGCGGCTAGCGGAGCTTAGCAGCGAACGAGAGCCTAAAAAGGAGGCTTAAAGGCGTGAGAATGTCCGCCCAAGTCCGCCTGAAGCGGCTCGAGGAGATGCTGCTGGAGCGCAAGATGTCGGAATGTTTGAGCGTGGAGACCCTGCTGGACCTTCTCATCTGCGTGCACAGCGAGTGCTCCAACTGTTCCCTCAGGAGGGAGAAGCACGTCACCGACTTCCTGGAGTGGGGTAAGATCCACCAGCTTTGTTGTCACCTCCATCGGAACCAAGCTCGTCGGCTTTAAAACGTTCCAGGCTACTTGGGGAAAGTTCTTTGAAGCCTCCTGGAGGTTCACACTTTTTAAACCGGGGGCGGGGCTCACTTAGACATTAGACCAGTGGTTCTTAACCTTGTTGGAGGTACCGAACCCCGTTAGTTTCATATGCACATTCACCGAACCCTTCCTAGTGAAAAATAAAATGTTTTTTTTTTTGCAAATTCTAGACAAAGTTATGTGTTTTTGGTAACACTTTAGTATTGAGAACATAGTCTTAGTAACAAAAACTTAATTTAGAGGTTTTTGGACACTAGGGGAACATATTCAATGTATCAAAGACTTAATTTGGAGTTATTTGGTTAGGGTTAGAGGGTTAGGGTTATAATGAGGCCATGCTGAATAAAGCATTAATAAGTACTTAATAATGACTAGTTAAAAGCCAATATGTTACTAATTTGCGTGTTAATAAGCAACTAATTAATGGTGAATATGTTCTCCATACTAAAGTGTTACCATGTTTTTTTACTGGTGCACAAAATGAACCGTGCATGAACATCACCTTGTTCAAAAAACAAAACCGACACTAAACTCACACTAGATTGCATAAACTCACAACAAATTACACACCTGCAAATCAGTGTGACTTCTGCTGTTGCCGTATCCGTAATACGCCGATAGGGAGAAGTTTTTATTGAGACGATGAGTCGGGTGTGTTTTGACCTCTGCCGAACCCCTGAGGCCGACTCACCGAACCCCTAGGGTTCGATCGAACCCAGGTTTAGAACCACTGCATTAGACCTTCTCGAGTTCTTCAGAGGTTCTCCTTGAAGAGCATTGATGATTATTTCAAGTGTAACTTGTTGAGTATTTGTTTATTCACGAGATTAAAATGTATGATAACCTCAATGAGAACGTGTGTGTGTGTGTGTGTGTGAGTGCAGTTGCACCCTTCACATCCGCCGTCAAAGACATGCGACTGCACAGAGACGATTTTGAGATGTTGAAGGTGATTGGACGAGGAGCTTTCGGCGAGGTAAACACTGCTTGTTTGTCTCCACCTTTGTAAGTTAGGTCGCTTCTTGCGCAACAGGAAGCGTTCCCAGTGCATTTCCTGTTTGTAGCTTGGAGTTTCCTGTCTTCTTCCTCTGTGGCTGAAGTCTTAGTCATATCCATGTTTTCCAAGCTGAAAGGGCAGCAATGCAGTCTAGTTTGTGGTTGTTACTGACTAGACAACTTCACCACAATGCACCTTTTTGCATCAGCCAATCAAAACAAAGCTATTTGACTGAGTGTGTACTTGATGTACATACCTTTGAGAGGGTGTGTCTCAGCCACACCTTTTTATTGCCTCAGGACATGAACAACACTACTGACTATTAACAAGGACTCTCAACTGTGTGACGCATCATTGGTAGTTCAGGTGTATTATACACAATTGCTAAAAGGCCAAAAACTTCCATAAACTACTTCTCTCCAACTCTTTTCATGTCCTTATCTTGATCCCCTTCTGCTGTGTCTGTGGTGTTAATGTCTCTCGGCCCTCTTTCCCAGGTTGCCGTGGTGAAGATGAAGCACACAGAAAGAGTTTATGCCA
This sequence comes from Nerophis ophidion, assembly GCF_033978795.1. Taxonomy (NCBI): domain Eukaryota; kingdom Metazoa; phylum Chordata; class Actinopteri; order Syngnathiformes; family Syngnathidae; genus Nerophis; species Nerophis ophidion. The sequence continues at coordinate 51,315,346 of NC_084615.1, forward strand.
TGAAGATTCTCAACAAGTGGGAGATGTTAAAGCGAGCAGAGGTAAAGTCACATGTATTTTTTTGTCTTGTGTAAATGAAGCATGCACAATACAACGTGAGACAATATATTAATTCTTTATTGATCCAACAGTTTTGTATCTTGTGTAAATGAAACAGGAATGATATTTAACAATATATTAACTATTTAGTGATCAAATAGTTTCTTGTGTAAATGAAGCAGGATCAATATACAGTTGCAAGAAAAAATATCTGACCCCTTTGGGATTACTTGGATTTTTGCATAAATTGGGCATAAAATGCGCTCTGATTTTAAACTCAGTCACAACAATAAACAAAAACAGTCTGCTTCATCTAATACTACACAAACAAATTATGTTCTCATTTTTTATTGATTATAAAATATAAACATTCCCCATGAATTGATTACCGGGGACCCCGACTTAAACAAGTTGAAAAACTTACTTGGGTGTTACCATTTAGTGGTCAATTGTACGGAATATGTACTTTACTGCGCAATCTACGAATAAAAGTTTACAACAATAAAAAAAAATGCAAAGTGGAAAAAGTATGTGAACCTTTGAATTTAATAACTGGTTGACCCAAGCTTGGCAACAAAAACATCAACCAAACGTTTCCTGTAGTTACAGATCAGACCTGCACAGTCAGGATGAATTTTGGACCATTCCTATTTACAAAACAGTTTCAGTTCAGCAATATGCTAGGTGTGAGGTCATGCCACATCATCTCAATTGGGTTGAGGTCAGGAGTCTGACTGGGCCACTCCAGAAGGTGTATTTTCTTCTGTTTAAGCCATTCTATTGTTGATTTACTTTTACGCTTGGGTCATTGTCCTGTTGCATCACCCATCCTCTCTTGAGCTTCAGTTGGCAGACAGATGTTCTTAAGTTTTCCTGCAAAATGTCTTGATACATTCGTGAAATAATTTTTCTGTCGAAGACACCAATCCGTCCAGGCCCTGAGACAACAATGCAACCCCAGACCATGATGTTCCTTCCAACATATTTCACCGTTGAGGGAGGTTTTGATCTTGGTGGGCTGTGCCTCTTTTTCCATCCATGCATAGTGTTGTGTGTTTTTTACGAACATCTAAATTTTGGTTTTATTTGTCCACAGAATTGTTTTTCCAGTAGTGCTGTGGAACATCTAGGGGCTCTTTTGCAAACTGCAAACATGCTGCAATGTTTTTCTTTAGCAGCAGTGGCTTCTTCCGTAGTGTCCCTCCATGAAGTTCAGTCTTGTTTCATGTTTTCCTTATTGTTGACTGGTCAACAAAATGCCAGCAAGTCCAAGCAGTCTTTATCTGACACTCTACGATTAGTTTTCCCTTCAGTGAGCATTCTGCGCTGTGCTCTTGAGGTCATCTTTACAGGATGACCACGCCTAGGGACAGTAGCAACAGTGCTGAACTTTCTCCATTTGTAGACGGTCTGTCTTACCGTGGACACATTAACATCAAAGCTTTTAAATATACTTTTGTAACCCTTTCCAGCTTCATGTAAGTCAACAACTACTTATCGTAGGTTTTCAGAGAGCGCTTTTTTTCACCTTGCACTATCAATGTTTACAAGTTGTTTACAATGAAAACGAGAACATGACCTTTTTGTGCAGTATTAGTTTAAGCAGACTGTGTTTGTCTATTGTTGTGACTTGGATGAAGATCAGAACACGTTTTATGGCCTATTTATGCAAAAATACAAGTAATCCCAAAGGGTTTACATACTGTTTCTTGCAACTGTATTAACTCGTTATTTTTAACAATTGCTGTATGTTGTGTAAATGAAACATGAACAAGTGTGTAACAATACATTAACTGTTTATTACTCACAACAGTTTCTTGTGTAAATGAAGCAAGAACAGCGTTTGACAATATATCAACTCTTTTGTTCAATTTTGTTTCTTGTGTACAAACCCCGTTTCCATATGAGTTGGGAAATTGTGTTAGATGTAAATATAAACGGAATACAATGATTTGCGAATCATTTTCAACCCATATTCAGTGGAATGTACTACAAAGACAATATATTTGATGTTCAAACTCATAAAATTAATTTTTTTTTGCAAATCATTAACTTAGATTTTCATGGCTGCAACACGTGCCAAAGCAGTTGGGAAAGGGCATGTTCATCACTGTGTTAAATCACTTTTTGTTTTAACAACACTCAATAAACGTTTGGGAACTGAGGAAACTTATTGTTGAAGCTTTGAAAGCGGAATTTTTCACATTCTTATTTTATGTAGAGATTTAGTCGTTCAACAGTTCGGGGTCTACGCTGTCGTATTTTACGCTTCATAATGCGCCACACATTTTCGATGGGAGACAGGTCTGGACTGCAGGCGGGTCAGGAAAGTACCCACACTCTTTTACTACGAAGCCACGCTGTTGAAACACGTGGCTTGGCATTGTCTTACTGAAATAAGCAGGGGCGTCCATGATAACGTTGCTTGGATGACAACATATGTTGCTCCGAAACCTGTATGTACCTTTCAGCATTAATGGTGCCTTCACAGATGCGTAAGTTACCCATGCCTTGGGCACGAATACACCCCCATACCATCACAGATGCTGGCTTTTGAACTTTGCACCTATAACAATCCGGATGGTTATTTTCCTCTTTGTTCCGGAGGACACCACGTCCACAATTTCCAAATATATTTGGAAATGTGGACTTGTCAGACCACATGACACTTTTCCACTTTGCATCAGTCCATCTTAGATGAGCTCAGGCCCAGCGAAGCAGGCGGCGTTTCTGGGTGCTGTTGATAAATGGGTTTGGCTCTGCATAGTAGAGTTTCAACTTGCACTTACAGATGGAGCGACCAACTGTAGTTACTGACAGTGGTTTTATGAAGTGTTCCTGAGCCCATGTGGTGATATCCTTTACACACTGATGTCGGTTTTTGATGCAGTACCGCCTGAGAGATCAAGGGTCTGTAATATAATCGTTACGTGCAGTAATTTCTCCAGATTCTCTAAACCTTTTGATGATTTTACGGACCGTAGATGGAAAATCCCAAAATTCCTTACAATAGCTCGTTGAGAAATGTTGTTCTTAAAACTTTTCGACAATTTGCTTACAAAGTGGTGACCCTCGCCCCATCCTTGTTTGTGAATTACAGAGCATTTCCTGGAAGCTGCTTTTATACCCAATCATGGCACCCACCTCGTCCCAATTAGCCTGCACACCTGTGGGATGTTCCAAATAAGTGTTTGATGAGCATTCCTCAACTTTATCAGTATTTATTGCCACCTTTCCCAGCTTCTTTGTCACGTGTTGCTGGCATCAAATTCTAAAGTTAATGATTATTTGCAAACAAAAAAATGTTTATCAGTTTGAACATCAAATATGTTGTCCTTGTAGCATATTCAACTGAATATGAGTTGAAAATGATTTGCAAATCATTGTATTCCGTTTATATTTACATCTAACACAATTTCCCAACTCATATGGAAACAGAGTTTGTAGATGAAGCAGAAACAATATTGTTTAACAATATATTAACTCCTTTTAATCAGGGTTGTTTCTTGTGTAAAAAAAGTAGGGATTACAGTGTGAACAATATATACATTTTTTATTGATCGCTTTTATTCTTGTATAAACAAAGCAGGGACAACATTGTGTAACAACGTATCAACTCTTTATTAGATTTGTTCTGTAGGATTTTGCAATTTAACTCTGAGTGACAAGTGAATACAAGTAGTCACAACAGACACTTTAAACAGGACAGGAATTCCATCAATCACTTTATTGCGCAAAACTGTTTTTTATTTGGCCGTTATCGCAGCAAAAACATTAGTAAAAAATAACTTCTATCTCGAAAAACTGGTCATTTCCAGCCTTACAAACCAGGCCAAAAACAACTTTTTGCCACCTGTCTTATAAAGAGCCACCGCTCGCTCTTTCTCACTTGCACCAACACACGCACTCATGGCACTTAGCCACTGATGCGTTAATGGCCACACAAAAAGTCGAATTACTCAAACACCACACAAAGTGTAAATTCCATGTCGTTGCACTATGATACCTCAATTAGATGTGTGCTTATTCAACTGTCATTTATTAAGAATGTTAATTTATAGATATTAATCATGAAATGCTGTTACGAGATTACATAAATTCTAAAAAATATATGTATTTTACAGACAAAGTTATAGGAATGTACACTTAATCCCTTGCTTACAGCTCATTGTGCAACATGAGAATGTTTTAAGGGGAACTAAATGTGATATCTGAAAGTGGTACAAATTATTTCTAAAGTAGGACCCCCACCCAGACATACAATACTAGTACATAGCTCATTATAAACACATTTTTCTGTTAAGTCAGGTTTGGGTCAGGTGTGACGTGGGTATGGCCACAGTGAGTACGTTTGATGTTGCTCACATGTGAACTACTGCACGCTGCAGCCTGCAATCCGGCTGTGCGAACGTCTTCCGACCACTCAAAACCAGCACACTGAAAGAAGTGGTGACGCGACTATGTTTGCGGATTTTGCAGTTTTCTTTAAACCACTCGACCACGCTAGTTTAACCTGAATGAAAACCGTATAAAAAGCACTTGTGACTTTGCATTAAATAATATAAAGCCCCAACATGTTATTGCATTTGGCCAAAGTGTGAGTTCTGTTTGAATTTACTATGACTGGAGGTGTTCTTATCATGGGCAAAAGGAACGCTCCAGCCTGGGTTTTATTTTGAATATACTGTAGGTTAGTTTCAAACACTTTAATTTTTATCTTAAAAAACAGCAGGTGTACAAGTTTGTAATGGGGCACAAAGTGACACTGTGAGCTTGTATATCTGCATTGTTCTAGCCAGTGACGTGCAATGAGGTTCATGGCTGGTGAGGCACTGACTTCATCACAGTCAGATTTACAAACATATGAACTCTACAAAGTATCTTATTCACCATTTGATTGGCAGAAGTTAACAGGTTATGTTTAAAAGCTCATACCAGCATTCTTTACACATACAAACTGTAGCACACAAAAAGCGCATTTAATAAAAAAACGTTATTATGGTCTTACCTTTACTTATAAATGAAGTCAATGCGCCACTCCTTTTGAACAAAAACATCGATAACTTGTTTATAGAAGTCTTCCTTATCTTTCTTTAGCTTTAAAAGTCTCTCTGTTTTGATGGAGATCACTGTCTGAAGCAAACCTTTTAGCTCCGGCGTTGGTCTTCCTTTAATTATTACTTCCTGCTTCGATGGAAAGTCCAGTTTGGAAAACTGTTTTATTTTAGATATGTAATCATCCGTGTTTAAAAGTCCAGGGGAGAGGAAAAAAATAAACACACGCTGCTCACTCTTGCTGCTTGTTGTCACTTCTTCTGCAGCCGAGTTGTCAGAAGAATGATCCCTGGGATCACTAGCACCCTCTATCACCAGGAGGCGGGAGAACAGGTGCCTCATACAGTGCGTCTTCACAGCCGTTTTATGATTGCCCAGCATAAGAAATAAGTTACACACATACAGTTGTTGACGAAATACACTGTACATTATATACCTCAGCTAACAAAACTATGGAAATGTATACTATAATTCATATAGCAATACGGTCTCACTGCACAGCAGCCAACAGTTACCTGAGTCATTGCGCAATCCATGGTTAGGCTTAACTGGCTGCGACTCACCGCAAATCTCTTCTCAGTATTTGAACGGCAAATGTGAAAATTCAATTTTTTTAATAAAAATAATCTAAAACTGGTGAAGTTAAATGGAAAATAACTTTATAAAGTATAATCACTGGATACATATAAAATTGTAATTAATATTTTTTCGTTTAACATTTTTTTTCTTTCCATGATGGCACCTGCCTCCCCTGACTGCACGTCACTGGTTCGAGCCAAGTAAAATCTAAGCTGATAGATGTCTACCAGTTGTTAATGGGTTCAACTAGTGCTAAATCTTTGTTTAATACTGTTTGTCTCTGTAGAACAGTTTGTTTAATGCTGTTTGCTTGGGACAACAGAGGTTAAGGAGAGTCCCAACTGCAGAAGAAACCACAGCTTTGTGTTTACTCGAGCTGTTGTGTTTATTTACTGCTTTGAATCCAGCATGACATATCAGATGTTATTTAAAATTATATTGATGTTATTTATTAAGAAATGAACACTTCTGTAAAATAAACAGCCTCATTTATTTAATAGAAAGTAATGCATATTAAAATGTAATCATCCTTAACCTTTAAGCTACATTGTTTTAATGACCTTCCTGCCCTCACATTTATGCCATCTAAAGGTTGACAACGGCAATGGCCAAATGACAAAATTCCAGGCCTGCTCGTAACTAACAGGGGACCAAATGCGCTAAACTAACTTTACCTACCAATTTGTACCTGCATACATCCTGAAAATCTGAAATCAAACCATAGAACCATTGCTGAGATATTTATAAAACAATCTGGCCTACTTTCATACTTCCTCCAAAGGAGCTGTTAGGGAATTTGCCGGATTTTTGACATTCACAAGTGTGACATCAGAGGATGTTTACATATATGTTAGAGATTTACCCAAAGTCCTTTGGGTGAGTCTGCCAATAACGCCCTACGTAGTCAATAAATTAGCTTTTTCTCTATCCTCTTGTTGCGGACGCATACATGCACATGCAGCCTCCGCTGTTGATATTTCTAATACAAAGTAGTGTATAGTTCTAACTTGTATCTGTCAGTAGACTCAATATAGAAGTGTTAAAATCTACAAAATAGTTGGCGGAGAGAAGACTCAGTCAAAGTGGAGGTGCGTAAATAATACCGCCCACAAAAAGGCGCATCCTGAAGAGATGGTCAGAAAGCACCACCATATTATGTAGCCCGCAAGGAAATGTTTAAATGTAGAAAACAATTCTAAATAATCCTCCTTTTAAACTAGCATAACAAGAAGCAAAGAGACCGCTCGGATCTCAAATTACTCGTTGGGTGACATACCACTGTACGGTAAGCTATTTCAGTTAATTTTGCTTGTCATTAAGGCATGATGGTGCTTCAAACCACTGGTGAGAAGCCCTGATGTGTATAGGAGAGTGCTTCTTAGTTACTGTTGACTTAAAAAATATATTTGTGTGTTTATTCCAACAAGGTTACCTTGTTTACTGCAAAATAGTTTTTGCTCACAAGCAAAATATACATTTTTGATAGGGGAAAAAGTTTTTCTCTCTAAACACAAAAAGTGTGGTGAAATGAACCGAAACTGTGGTGCAAAAATCAAGGTTTAGCCAGTGTTACCTGTTCTGTTGCACCCCATGTGTCAAATGAGTTTTACTGTCTTCGTGACTGCGGGATGTGTTCATCACTTGTGTGTGCAGACGGCGTGTTTTCGTGAGGAACGTGACGTGTTGGTGAAAGGAGACAGCCAATGGATCACTACGCTGCACTTTGCTTTCCAGGATGACAACTACCTTGTTAGTATCATTAGTTGATGTGTACTACATATTTCCATGTGTACTCTCTACAAGTGGAGCTGTCATGTGTACAGTACCTTGTCATGGATTACTACGTGGGAGGAGATTTGTTGACGCTGCTCAGTAAATTTGAGGATCGCCTGCCAGAGGACATGGCCAAGTTCTATGTGGCTGAGATGGTGCTCGCTATCTACTCAATCCACCAGCAGCACTACATCCACAGGTAACCTACTACTCCCAAATACTACACTAATGTGAGTACCTGTCTTGTACAAACCTAGGTTTGTACATGACAATTAGTCACATATTTGTGTACATGACAAGTACACTCATACAGAAGTGCATGACAAGTACACACATTAGTGGAAACATAGGTAAGTGCATGCAAGTTCTCATGTAAGTACCTAAAAAGTACTGACACAAGTACAAGACAAGTACTCACATAATTATAATGCACACGTAAGTACATGAAAAGCATTCACTTAAGTATAGGTGTGTTCGTGACAAATACTCACAAAAGTGTGTTAGTGACAAGTACTCACATAAGTGTGTGTGTATATGACAAGTACTCACATACACATGTGAGTACTTGCCATGTACACTTGTACTCACATAGGTGTGTACATGACAAGTACTCACATAGGTGTGTACATGACAAATACTTACATAGGTGTGTACATGACATGTACTCACTTATGTGTACTCTTTATGTGAGTACTTGTAATGCACTCACCTACGTGTGTCCAGTACTTGTCTTGTACTTATTTGTGTAATAGTAATGTACTTACTTATGTCAGTACTTGTTATCTACTTACATAAGTACAAACCCTGTTTCCATATGAGTTGGGAAATTGTGTTAGATGTAAATATAAACGGAATACAATGATTTGCAAATCATTTTCAACCCATATTCAGTTGAATATGCTACAAAGAAAACATATTTGATGTTAAAACTGATTAAAAAAAAATTTGGGCAAATAAACTAACTTTAGAATTTGATGCCAGCAACACGTGACAAAGAAGCTGGGAAAGGTGGCAATAAATACTGATAAAGTTGGTGAATGCTCATCAAACACTTATTTGGAACATCCCACAGGTGTGCAGGCTAATTGGGAACAAGTGGGTGCCATGATTGGGTATAAAAACAGCTTCCATGAAATGCTCAGTAATTCACAAACAAGGATGGAGCGAGGGTCACCACTTTGTAAGCAAATTGTCGAACAGTTTTAAAACAACATTTCTCAACAAGCTATTGCAAGGAATTTAGGGATTTTACCATCTGCGGTCCATAAAATCATCAAATGGTTCAGAGAATCTGGAGAAATTACTGCACGTAAGCGATGATATTACAGACCTTTGATCCCTCAGGCGGTAGGTACTGCATCAAAAATCGACATCAGTGTGTAAAGGATAGCACCACATGGGCTCAGGAACACTTCATAAAACCACTGTCAGTAACTACAGTTGGTCGCTACATCTGTAAGTGCAAGTTGAAACTCTACTATGCAAAGCCAAACCCATTTATCAACCGCACCCAGAAACGCCGCCCGCTTCGCTGGGCCTGAGCTCATCTAAGATGGACTGATGCAAAGTGGAAAAGTGTCCTGTGGTCTGACGAGTCCACATTACCAATTGTAATTGGAAACTGTGGACCTGGTGTTCTCCGGAACAAAGAGGAAAATAACCATCCGGATTGTTATAGGTGCCAAGTTCAAAAGCCAGCATCTTTGATGGTATGGGGGTGTATTAGTGCCCAAGGCATGGGTAACTTACACATCTGTGAAAGCACCATTAATGCTGAAAGGTAGATACAGGTTTTGGAGCAACATATATTGTCATCCATGCAACGTTATCATGGACGCCCTGCTTATTTGAGCAAGACACTGCCATGCCACGTTTTACAACAACTTTCCTGGCCTGGCTGCAGTCCCGACCTGTCTCCCATCGAAAATGTGTGGTGCATTATGAAGCGTAAAATACGACAGCGGAGACCCCAGACTGTTGAACGACTGAAGCTCTACATAAAACAAGAATGGAAAATAATTCCACTTTCAAAGCTTCAATAATAAGTTTCCTCAGTTCCCAAACGTTTATTGAGTGTTGTTAAAAGAAAAGGTGATGTAACACTGTGGTGAACATTCCCTTTCCCAACTACTTTGGCACATGTTGCAGCCATGAAATTCTAAGTTAAAGGCCTACTAAAATGAGATTTTCTTAAATAAACGGGGATAGCAGGTCCATTCTATGTGTCATACTTGATCATTTCGCGATATTGCCATATTTTTGCTGAAAGGATTTAGTAGAGAACATCGACGATAAAGTTCGCAACTTTTGGTCGCTAATAAAAAAGCCTTGCCTTTACCGGAAGTAGCAGACGATGACGTCACACGAGTGAGGGCTCCTCACATCTTCAAATTGTTTATAATGTGAGCCTCCAGCAGCAAGAGCTATTCGGACCGAGAAAGCAACAATTTCCCCATTAATTTGAGCGAGGATGAAAGATTCGTGAATGAGGAAATTTAGAGTGAATGCCTACCAAAACAAACAAAAAAAAAGGCCATGGCAAGTGAGAGCGATTCAGATGTTTTTAGACAAATTTACTAGAATAATTCTGGGAAATCCCTTATCTGCCTATTGTGTTGCTAGTGTTTTAGTGAGTTAATGAGTACCTTAAAGTCGGAGGGGTGTGGCCACTGGTGTTTTGACGCCAGAGTTGCTGAGAGAAGTCACGGCAGTAGGAGGACGCTGGCTCCGCTGATCTCCGGTAAGAGGCGACATATTTCCACAATTTTCTCACCGAAAACTGCCGGTTGACATGTAGTCGTGATCCATGTTCGCTTGACCGCTCTGATCCATAGTAAAGCTTCACCTTCGGGAATTTTAAACAAGGAAACACTGTGAGTTGGTGTGGCTAAAGGCTAAAAGCTTCCCACCTGCATCTTTCTACTTTGACTTGTCCATTATTAATTGAACAAATTGCAAAAGATTCCACAACACAGATGTCCAAAATACTGTGTAATTGCGCGATGAAAAGAGATGACTTTTAGCTGTAAGTAGTGCTGAGCTATTATGTCCTCTCCAACCAATAACGTCACAAACACGCGTCATCATTGCGTCATCATCCCGCGACGTTTTCAACAGGAAACTCCGCGGGAAATTTAAAATTGTAATTTAGTAAACTAAACCGGCTGTATTGGCATGTGTTGCAATGTTAAAATGTCATCATTGATACATAAACTATCAAACTGTGTGGTCGGTAGTAGTGGGTTTCAGTAGGCCTTTAATTGATATTTGCAGAAAAAAATAAAGTTTATGAGTTTGAACATCAAATAGCTTGTCTTTGTCGTGCATTCAACTGAATATGGGTTGAAAATTATTTGCAAATCATTGTATTTCCTTTATATTTACATCTAACACAATTTCCCAACTCATATGGAAACTGGATTTGTACTTGGCATGTACTTACATGAGAACTAGTCATGTACTTACCTTTCTGTGTACTTGTCTGTACTTGTCATGTACTTACCTTTTGTGAGTACTTGTCATGTACTTACTTATAGTTATGTGAATGCTTTTCATGTACTTATGTGTGTATTATAATTACATAATTATGTGTGTACTTTTCATCTACTTAAATAAGTACTTGGCATGCACTTACATGAGCACTTGCAAGTTCATGCACTTACCTTTCAATGTGTACTTGTGTGTACTTGTCACTTACTTACTTATGTGTGTGTTTGTCATGTACTTACCTATGACATAGGTAAGAACATGACAAGTACACACATGTGAGCACTTATCATTTGCTTACCTATGCGAGTACTTAAATTAGTGTGCTTACAGGGAGATCAAGTCAAGTTTTCAATGGGAAAGGCATTAAAAGCTTCATTTGGATCTACGAGGACCGACTACCAAAACGATTGTTTGCAGACTTATTCAGAAAGCAAATTAAAAATATGAATGTGGAGCGAAATTGACACTAAAGTATATTTAATACATATCTAAATAAAGGAAGTGTTCAATCGTCATAAGCATCTTAAACATTCCAGCTTTATGCTTCACAAAACGGCTTTTTGTTTCAGAGACATTAAACCTGACAACGTCTTGCTGGATGTCAATGGTCACATACGACTCGCGGACTTTGGATCTTGCTTGCGTATGATGGAAGATGGCACAGTAATGCAGACACACATGCATATGCAGTGTCCAGTTTGATGGAGACGTGAACATGTGTTCTGACTCTGCAGGTGCAGTCTTCGGTGGCAGTGGGTACTCCAGACTACATTTCTCCAGAGATACTGCAGGCCATGGAGGATGGAATGGGCCGCTACGGTCCAGAGTGTGACTGGTGGTCCCTGGGAGTGTGCGTGTACGAGATGCTTTATGGAGACACGCCTTTCTACGCCGAGTCTCTGGTGGAAACTTATGGCAAGATCATGAACCATGAGGTCAGAAGAGCACAAAGTATTTTTTGTCGAACTTGTGAGACTCCAAATGTTTTTATTAATGTTCCTTTCCAAAGACCAGGAGACATGGTTCGGATGGCACTTTTCATGCCTCATCCTCTGGTGCCATTTTAGGGTCGTCACTTTTGTCCCCAGGCTCTCGTCCTATTTCTAAATCTGAACTGTTTTCCCTCAGTGTACGCCACTGTCCTCCATTTCAGTCTGATTTATACAGAACATTCTTGAAGTGTGTGCAGGTACACAGCAGTACATTTGGATCAATCTGTGATATGATCTAGAATTTAGATATGACTTATGAACAAGTATTGCAGAAAAAAGTTTAAAAAAAATAAGTAGAATGAACACCAACAATAATTGTAGTAAGATAAGAAATTATATCTGCATCTGCACACATTGTAAAAAAAACAAACTATTGAACACTTGTCACTCTACCCTCACTACCCTCACTATCATGGCTATACCATCACTCTACCATCATTCTATCTTCACTGTATCTTGACTCTATCCTCACTTTACCGTCACTGTACCATCATTCTACCTTCATGCTATCGTGACTCTACCCTCATTCTACCGTCTCTCTAGCATCATTCTACCTTCACTCTATCCTGACTGTGCCCTCACTCTACTGTCACTTTATCCTGACTCTCCCCTCATTTTTTCTTGACTCTCCCATTATTTGACCCTCACTCTATCCTGACTCAACAGTCACTCTACCCTGACTCTACTCTCACTGTACCCTCACCCTGCTACTGCTCTTTTGCAGGAGCGTTTTCAGTTTCCTGCCAACGTGAGCGACGTGTCCGACTCTGCCAAGGATCTGGTCCAAAGGCTCTTGTGCCCGAGGGAGCATCGGCTTGGTTTAAACGGGATTGCAGACTTCAAGAACCACCCCTTCTTCTCCGGCATCGACTGGGACAATATCCGCTCTGCCGAAGCGCCGTACATTCCAGATGTGTCGTCTCCCACAGACACGTCCAACTTTGATGTGGATGATGACGTCCTGAAGAACCCGGTGAGGATAACTTGTTGCTATCATTCTTCTTATCGGTTAGTGTGCTGAACTCCAGAAGCTTCTTGGTGGGATGATGATGATGATGATGATGATGATGATGATGATGAAAGTAACAGGGGGACTTGCTTTAAGCTCACTTTCACCTCAATGACATCATCATTCAGTCTGTCAACGTGGCACATGGGAACTGGATCCTATTTGACCGCCATGTGCCAGCATCTCCTGTGCAAAGCCCTTTCATCTTTATGATGCATATGGACTATTACAGAATGTTTCATCATGAGTTGTCTCACTGGTAGAAAAGGAATTCTCAAATGAATTTACTCAGGCATCCCAACAAGTTTAGTGTTGAATCTCGTCAACGTCATCTTGAAGAGACCAAACTGTGGTTGAAGCCAAGTGATTTGAATCCAAAAACCATCACAAAGCTTCTTTTTTGGCCCTAACAACCTTTTAGTCAAATTCTTCCAAACGTGTGCAAGATCACCATCAGAAATATTGTAGAATTTACTCCTTTCCTCGCTCTTGTAAATGCAGAGAACTTTGCTTGCACTGCTGTAATGCACTCTTTACTTCTTGCAAAAACCTTCCAGAGCTGTCAACATCATTGCTCCACAATGAAGCTTCGTGCTCACGTCTGATACCAAACTGACATAAACATCCTTGGGAAAAATACTTTTCTCAGGACTGAAAATATTGAGACTTTTTGATTGTTATTAGCAATGTTTGAGTGTTATTAGCAATTTCTCATCATTTTAGGTATGGTTTAATTTTCGGTTGTTCTACTCTTTTCTGTATTGTCCTATTTTTCTACACCATTATCATTTTCACGGTCTCAAGATTTATACAGGTGTCTTATGTGTTATTATTACATTCATGCAGTCAGTCCTCTGGGGACGTCCAGTTTTGATAATGTCAGTAGTGTTCTCTCCAATGTCATGGTTGAAGCTTTCTATGCTATTTGATGACAAATGTTGATTGACCAAGGTGTTCTTCTCACTGCTCTTTGTTGAATAGGACATCCGTCCACCAGTATCTCACACGGGCTTCACTGGGCAACACCTTCCGTTTGTCGGCTTCACCTACACCACTGAAAGCTGCTTTTCTGACCGTGGCTCCCTCCCCCGAGCAGAACTCTGCAGGGAGGAGGGAGGCGGGGGGCAGGGGGTGGAGGCCTTTGAGAAGAGGATACGCAGTCTGGAGCAGGAGAAGCAGGAACTGAACCGCAAACTGCAAGGTTGTTCCCTAAACACTTCTTAGCTCACATGGTGCGTTTTACCTTTGACCTTTTGTGTGTGTTGTGTACCTTTAGAGTCCACTCGGGCCCTGCAGGCTCCGCATTGTGGAGGAACACTGAGTCCAGACAAAGAGATCAAGAAGCTGAACGAGGAAATTGAGCGTCTGAAGAAGAAGCTGGCCGGTCAGAGAAGGACCAATTGTTAATTGGAAGACCAATAGTTTGATTTACACGCCTTTGCTTTCCCAGACTCTGATAGGCTGGAGCACCAGCTGGAGGAGGCGGTCACCTTGAGACAAGACTATGAGAGCTCTGCCTCCAAAGTGAAGATTCTGGAAAAACAGGTGAAGACCCTGAGACAAGAGAAGGAGGACGTCAACAAGGTAAGGAGTTCCCGACGGGGATGACGTGCTCGTTCGTCCTCGTGCATTAGCTAACCTTTGTTTTTGCCCTGGTGAGCAGCAGTTGGTGGAGTCTCTTGAGCGTCTGAAGAGCCAGTCGAAAGAACTTAAGGAAGCCCATTCCCAGAGGAGGTTGGCACTGCAAGAGAGGTCTGAGCTGTCGGAAAGGATGGCCGAGCTGCGCTCCTCCAAACAGCGTCTGTCACGTCAGCTTCGAGACAAGGAGGAGGAGATGGACGTCATCCTCCAGAAGATGGAAGTCATGAGACAGGACATCCGCAAGACTGAGAAGAATCGCAAGGAGGTGATATGAATTCTTTACTGTTGTAGTTGTTTTTTTTTACCACTGAAGGTGGCAAGAAAGTTCATATCAATTCTGTGTTCAAAAAGCAGAAAACGTGCGACCGACAAGAATAAACATAATGAAATAAACAAAAACATTAATTGTAAAGGTGTCAAAACAGTGATTAAAAAATGATTCTCAAAATGTAAGATGTGAATCAAACAAGCACTGATTATGTCTTCAAAGCAAGCCTGCTTATGCTGCACAAGAGCACTTCTCCCCTTCAAGCCCTCTAAAACGTCAAAGCTGTATCTCATCGTTCAGTTAAGGCTTTCTCTGCAATTTATCATTTTCAACAATAAAAAGGGATGAGTAGCTCAAACAGCTTTGAACTTCTCTCCAATCAGCATACTTCATTATCAACTAAGGAAGCAAACTTGTCATCTTACAAAAAGATCTACATATGCAAACAAATTTGAATCCACACATAAAGTAAACTTATGTAAGATGTATATAGAATAAGAACAGTCCATGTGAAATGTGAATGAACATGAGATGATGACGAAGGCCATTCTCCTTCTATAATTTGTAGACAAACATTCTAGCAAAAAAAAAAACAGGAAAAGGAGAACGACTGGGATCACAATCACAGACCTTCTCAATGAAATGTAGAGTTATCTGTAATAATTCACATGCCATGATGCAATTAATTTTACTGCATTTGAAAATGATTAATTGTATTCTGTTGAGACTGCTCAAGCTTTTAAGTGCCTTTTGTTTCTCCTCAGTTGGAGGCTCAGCTGAACGACGTAAAGGCAGAAGCTTCCAAAGAAAAGAAGCTGAAGGAGCACAGCCAAGTTTACGCCAAACAGCTGGAGACGGAGCTGGAGACTTTGAAGGTCAGAGGTCACTTCAAAGGTTCACACGTCTGTCTTCTTCTTCAAACCAATGTCTTGACAAAAGAGGGAGAATTTGGACATTGATCTGGTCTTACAGGCATCCTGGTCTCAGTCTCAACAGGGACGAGGAGCTGCAGCATGGGGGGTGGAGTCTCAGCAAGAGTTGTCTCGGTTGAAGGCGGAGCTTGACAAAAAGGTTCTGTTCTACGAAGATGAGTTGCTCAGGAGAGACTCCGCACATTCTTCTGAAATAAAGAACCTGAGTAAAGACCTCCATGACTCAGAATGTTTGCAGCTTGCCAGCAATAAAGAGCTGCAGCAGCTCAGGGACAAGTTGGACAAAGACAAGAGGGACAGGTGTGTCTTGTTCGGAGAAGTTGTGTAGCACCAGCTAACTAACTGTTAATTTACTGGCTTGTGGTTGACGGTCTGGTCTCCCTGCAGACAAGCGGAGATGGACGAAGCAATTGCTGTCCTGAAAGAGAAACATGAGCGAGAGAGAAACCTCCAGATTGAAGAAAATCGCAAACTGATGACTGAAACGGACAAGGTGTTTCATTGGAGCTCACGCCTGCTTTGAATGAAGTTGTGCTGCTGCTGCTTGTTTGTGATCGCCATGTTCCTGCTTTGTCCTCAATTAGTTGTGTTTCTTTGTGGACAAGCTAACTGCTCAGAATCGTCAGTTGGAGGATGAACTTCAAGATCTGTCCTCCAAAAAGGAAAGTGTAGCCCACTGGGAGGCTCAGATTGCTGAGATCATTCAGTGGTGAGTAGCTTGTTTGTTCTCTGAATGAGCACAAGAGGGCGCTGTCCTCACAAAAGATGTTGCTGCAGGGTGAGTGACGAGAAGGATGCTCGTGGTTACCTTCAAGCTCTGGCCACCAAGATGACTGAAGAGTTGGAGACACTACGCAGCTCCAACCTGGGAAGCAGACCTTTGGTAATAACACCTTTAATCATAATTAAAGCAAGCAAACGCCCTTGAAATTTTGTTTTCTAGTCGTTTATACAAATCTGACAATGTTGATAACATAATGTTGCTCAGATGTTTCATATTTAAGTCTATGTACATACAGAAAACCAAATGGTTTTAAAAAGTAAAAAGCCTGAAGTGTTTTCAAGGGTCAAGTGAGTCTTTTATAAATACATAAACAATATAACATAACAGTAAAGAATAAATGCCAGTGGTAAGATGACAACACAAACATATCCAGTTGAGTTAGTGTTAGCCTGTTACATGTCTAGCATTTTTTTTTTTAAATCGATTTTGGATTTTATTTTGGTCTGTCTTGTCCAACCAGTCAGGGAAATCATAGTTATCATTTAGATGCCCATATCTGCTGTACAGATTTACTTTAGAAAAGAGAAGTGCGTGATACTGCTCTTGTTGCCTTATTTGTATTTATTATTATTATTATTATTATGTTTGGGTGGAATTTTATTGAAGAAAAACTGTTTTCTTTTGAATAATATAGAAATTTATCACAGTTGTTTATTCATTTTATGGAGGAATGTAGTTAATCATAGAACCAGCAAAAGTGTTCTGATTTTGAAACAAGATTCAATTCTGATCCAATTGTTACCCTCAAGAATCGAATTGAATCGTGTGGTGCCTAAAGTTTCACAACCCTAGTTGTTTAGGTTATTTGAAAATAGCAGCTAAATAATTTAAAGTATGCGAGCTGTTTGGGAATTGGAAGGTAGATATGTTATTTGTTTGATCCCAGCTTGTTAGAGATGATGAATTAAATCCAGCAAATTAACAAACTACTAACCTCTCTCTGACACACACACACACACACACACACACACACACACACACACACACACACACACACACACACACACACACACACACACACAATGCAGGACCCCCTGTGGAAAGTGCGTCGCAGCCAGAAGTTGGACATGTCTGCTCGTCTGGAGCTGCAGTCTGCTCTGGATGCTGAGATCCGAGCCAAACAACTGGTCCAGGAAGAACTACGCAAGGTCAAATCTGCCAACATGGCACTGGAAAGGTCAGAGGTCACTTTGTGTTATCTGTAGGAATAAATTATATATCAAAAAAATCCTGTCTTCTCGTGCAGTAAGCTGAAAGAGTCAGATGAGAGGAGCAGAGAGATGGTGCAGCAGATGGAGAGTCTGAAACAGGAAGTGGACGACACACGGTCGCGTTCGGACAAAGGTGAGCGTGCACGCTGGCAACGAGTAGCATCAAACAATTAGCATGTAGAATCAAGGTGTGTTTAAGGCGTCCTATACTTCACCCTTCAAACTTGTGTCAGCAGCACTGAACCTGCCAGACTTCCAAGACGCCATCTTTGAATACTTCAACACATCTCCGTTGGCACCTGACCTGACCTTCAAAGTGAGTGAGCTCTCTCTGTAGATTTTTCTGACCAATTAGTGAGCAGAATCAAATCACATGAAAATGTCATTCTTGTGCTGTATTTCCACTTTAAATGTTTTGTTTCATTCATATTTGGAATACTTTAAAGTAGAACAACCTTTACTGTTTACAACTACTTATATTGTTGACATTTCCTATGATGCAGTTGACATAATTTGTTCTTTGTCATATTTCTTCTACATGTTCTACCTGCAGACATCTGATATAGACTCAACCCCCCTGAGAAGTGAAACCCTGCCCTCCTCACCTTCCACCTCTGAAAACGAAGTATGTTTGATCATCGGAGGGTTTCAGAGACAATGCCCATCAGAGGGTTTCAAAGACAATGCCTACATTGAGACGTGTCTGTCTTATAGGATTTGAAGGTGTTGTCAGTCCCAACCAGCCCCTCCCTTACTGACCAAAGTTCTTCAGTGGCCCCGCTAAAGGTAGAGAACTTCAAATATTATTTTATTATTTTAGAAGTTCAAATTTCTAAATCTCTCATTTCTTGCAGCCCAAAGCTCACCAGCTCAACATTAAGACCTTCTCCAGTCCAACACAGTGCACCCACTGCACCTCCCTGATGGTGGGGCTGATGCGACAAGGTTATGCCTGTGAAGGTGAGCACAGCGCCACCTGCTGTCTAACGTGTCTTTTTTATGACTTTTACACTGAAGTTCAGCTTCATTTTAGTCATACTCCAGTCAACGCAATTGATTGTTTTAGTCTACTTTTAGTTGACTACATTTCACAACATTTTAGGTGACTAAAATATAAAGTATCAACGTTTAAGTAAGCATCTTTCAAGTGTCCTTGAAAGCAGGTTTATTTACTCTACCTGCAAAACATGTCAAAATCAAAATTCATGAGAAAAAGTAGTGTTGTTATACAGGGCATATGGAAAGTATTAATATCACCAGGTCAGAACCATCCCTACATGGAAGCATTGTGGTGGGAGCTTCAAGCTGTGGGAATTTTTTTTAGCAGCAGAAACTTGGACATTAGTCATGATAGAGAGAAAGATGAATGGAGCAATATACAGAGATATCCTGGATGAAAACCAACACTTCCCATCCAACCTGATGGAACTTGAGAAGTGCTGCAAAGAGGAATGCTCGAATAGGTGTGCCAAGCTTGTGGCCTCATGTTCAAAATACTTGAGGCTGTAATTTCTGCCAAAGGTGCATCAACAAAGTATTGAGAAAAGGATGTGAATAGTTATGTACGTGTGATTTTTTTAGTTTTTTAATTTTAATACATTTGCAAGATTAAATAAACAACTTTTCATTTTGCCATCATGCAGTATTGCCTGTAGAATTTTGAGGACAAAAATGAATTTATTCCATTTTGGAATAAGGCTGTAACATAGATGGAAAAATTGAAGTGCTGTAGATACTTTCCGGGTGCACTGTATGTACATGAATTACTAGACACAAAAAAATATATAAACATTTTGTGTTCAAACATCTACCGTCCACAGTGTCATTAGCTGCTTTTCCATCGCAGTTTTTCGCAAAATAAAAGCGCCATTTCTAAAATTCTGGCAAAGTATATTTGCGACTTGTAGGTTTTTCTATTAAAGGGTGTTTTGCGTCATGAGCCGTAATTCTCGTAACATCTCGTCCCGCAAACTTCACTTTGAGGAAGATGGACGCTTTGTGATTCCGTGGTTTTTGGAGCTGTGATTACAAATGCAGCCACCGCTGTTGCCTTGCTTGTCAATAAAAGACGATGGCAGCGGGTGATCGCTCAAAGGCAATGTCCTTACGTATGGCAGCGGCTACGAATAAGGGATTTGTGGGATAGATTTGCGAATGAGGAATTCACAAAACAAATTTTGGATTCAAGGCCCCCCTTGACATTGTTCGGGCATGTGGGTCTCTCCGAGCCTTAGTGTCGGCTTCTTTTGCCGGGAATGGACCTTCGAGACAGCCCAGTGCCGCCTCGCTTGACCCCAGATGACCGATCGGAAGCAGGACCAAGACGACTCATCGGCCCTAGTTATCCTGCATCAGCGCCCTGCCAGTTTTGATGTTTAGGTGCCCTGTAAATGTGAAAATAGTGATACGTCATGCTTTTGCGACACATCTGAAAAAACACCTCATGAGAGTGTCATTATTTTTTGCGGTATTTGAGAGGTTTTTCGAAATATGGGCAGGCTTTCCCCTTGATTGCCACTATATTCGTGGAGGTGGGGGTATGGCTAAGAGCATGGTCAATATGACAACATCATAAATGATATACTGTAATTATGAAATGCAATGATGCATATATTTTCTTTAAAAGGGCTATACAAATGTATTGTGCATATTTAAAAATAAATATTAGTGTTATTAATAATACCTTTAATAACATTAATATTAATATTTGTTATATCAGAATCAGAATTCCAATCAGCTTTAACACCAATAATTTGACTTGTTAGACTGTGTTCTTTTTGTTCAATTCAATTTCAATTGCTGCTGTTTATTGTAAAAGGTAACTCAGTCTATACTTTAAAGTTGCAATTTAGTTTGCCAAATGTTTAAACAGTCATTTGAGTTACATTTGGGAAAAAATTACTTGTTTTGTTATTCTTTACAATGAAGTCACTGTAAAAACTAACCACACTCAAGAAAGTACATTATATATACACACGAAGTGCACATACATGTAGGAATAATGTTTGATTAATAATATAATTTGGATTAAACTGAAAAATCAATACAATCAATCAATCAATGTTTACTTATATAGCCCTATAAAGGTTGATCTGTAATGCCGATAGCTTAATGCTAACGTACAATGGACTAGCTCATAGACAAGCTCACTCAAATTAGCATGGACAATCACAGGGCACAGATAGACAATCCTTCACACTAACATTCATATTTATGGTCAATTTACAGTCTCAAATAAAGCTATCGTGCATTTTTTCAAAATGTGGAAAGAAACTAGGTGCATGAAAGGCGATTTTAAATGCAAATTTTTTTTTCCCCAAATAAAGCACAGAGGAATTTTTTTTATGACATTAGAGCTGTTTTTCAAAATGATTATAGCCAACAGTAAGCAAATAATATACAGTATATCCCTTCGTACAATACATAACTTAAATTTGCTTTCGTGTTAAAAAAACCTTTTTTCATAGAAAAAAATATAGAAAAAGCTCATTTTGAAGGTGTGGCGGCAGTAATCTTGCCGTGGTGGTGTGCCACAATCGTTTAAATGTAGGGGGTGTTTCCATTACCAGTTTCTTCCTGTGATATTTAAGTTTTGCGCATTTCTAGGAGTAATAGAAACACAGCTGTTGCGTCTGACCTAATTAATACAGCAAAGCATAGCAGTACTTTGTACGGTAACAGTAATACAAGTAAAATTGAATTTACACATTGTCTTGTTGTTGAAAAGTAGAACATGTCTTCACTCCTTTCTCCCAGGCGTACACATATTTCCACGTGTACCTTCCTACCATGGACGCTACTTTGTTGTGATGGTTATCCTCTTGTTTTAGGCAGAGGAAAACTCCTTAATGACAGTTGTGACAAATGAATAGTGAACAGGTCCACTTGCACCTTGTAATGACTATATTCTCACCACAGTCTGCTCCTTCGTCTGTCACGTGACCTGTAAAGACCACGCTCCCCTGGTCTGCCCTATCCCAGCTGAGCATGCTAAGAGACCGCAAGGTGTCGACGTCCTAAGGGGCATCGGGACCGCTTACAAGGGCTACGTCAGGGTAGGAAACCTTGCACAGCTGAAATACTGACTAAAGTACCGTGTAATACAAGTCTGTAAACTTATATAGTATGTACACAGTACACACTTGGGGCAGTAACAATGTAGTATTTGTTTAATGTTAGCACACTAATGTAATATGTTCACACTTGGTGCAGTAGCTATGTAGTAATTAGAATGATGTTAGCACACTATTGTAACATGTGCAGTAGTGTTAGTACCGTAGAGAATGTTAGAGCCCTAATGTAGTATGTACACACTTAGTGCAGTACCAATGTGGTATTAGATATTAGTACTGTATTGGTATAATGATAGCACACTAATGTAGTTTATGCACACTATGGGCCTAAATCATTAAGATCTAACCAGTGTGTGCAATCTAGAAAATAGTGTGTAATATAAGTAGGCATACTGTGCGCGATTTACTAAGACTGATTGTACAACTAAAAAGTGGTGCAGACCACCTTATTTAAATTAGGATTTTTTGTGTAACACTGAAGCATCACCACAGAGACACTCATTTACTGCACATTTATGTTATCATGCTCCTTACCGCTGGGATTTTGCTGTTTTCAAGCATGCAGGAGACATCTACCATTGTCCTTTGTCTGTCTGCGCAGCGCAAGCACTGATCCTGCAGCCATGCGTGGAATTGTCAGTTTGCACGTCCCTATAACTCTTGCTAAATAAAACAGTAAATAGTGCTTGCAAAACGGTGATGAGTGTTGATAAATCACATTGCGCGTGCTACATAATTATATTTGCATCTTCTCTCCGAATTGTGGACGTTTAGAGAATTACCATATATTTTGCATATTAATGAAGACAGAGATGCAAAATGGATTGCACGCCTTATTCTGCTCACTTAACAGACGCAATCCACTGATCACTGTGCTATCAGGTTTGCACGTCTTTCAGTACACCCAAACCTTTAGTAAATAAGGCCCTTAATGGAGTAGCAATATAGTATTAGTATAATGTTATCACACTAATGTAGTATGTACGCATAATAGAATAAAAACATCTGTTGTATTGTCAATATGGATGGTGTTTTGGTAGAGTTTGGCCTTTCTCACCTGATCAGATTCCAAAGCCCAGCGGCGTGAAGAAAGGTTGGCAGCGAGCTTTTGCCGTTGTCTCCGACTGCAAACTTTTTCTTTACGATGTTCCTGAGGGGAAGTCTACTCAGCCAGGAATGGTGGCCAGTCTGGTGCTGGATCTCAGGTACCTGGAGTAGCTTGATTTGTTGTTTGTTTGGAATCCTTTCCTCATGACTCTCTGATGTTTTCATGATCATTTCATAATGTTTTCTTGATGGTTTTATAATTTCACGTAGGCATTAATCATGATTTTAGCGGCTATAATTAAAATGAGGATGATAGTTGCCAATATTAATATTCGAAAAGCATATGGAATCAAGCATCTGATTGTGCTTTTTTCATTTTATTTCATTATGATTTAATGATGATTTCATGGTTGTTTCATTATGATTCTAAGATGATTTCATTAATGATTTCCTTGTGATTTTACAGTGATTTCATAATTGTTTCATGGTGATTTTATTGTACTTGAATGATTTCATTGTGATTGTTATGGTTATTTCATGATTTCATAGTGCTTCCATTATGATTTCATTGTAAGTCCATGATCATGGTGATGATTTCATGGTGATTTCCTGGAGTTTTCTAGCAGTTGATGTCAGCCAATGTTTCCTCGTAGAGATGAAGAGTTCTCTGTCAGTTCTGTCCTGGCGTCCGATGTGATCCACGCCACCAGGAAAGACATCCCTTGCATCTTCAGGGTATTCGACATCCACTTGAAGTCGCACCTACAAGTTGTAGTTCTGGTCTCACCTGCGACTTTGCGTTCAGGTGACGTCTCAGCTGAGCTCGCTGCTGTGTTCTGTGTCTCTGCTGGTTCTGGCTGAGAGTGAGGTGGAGAAGAGGAAGTGGGTTCGGATCCTTGAGGGTCTCCAGAGCATCCTGAGCAAGAACTCGTTGAAGAACCAGCAGGTCCACGTCCTGCATGAAGCCTACGACGCTTCGCTGCCAATCATCAAGAGCACGCTCTCTGCCACCGTGCTCGGTTTGTAACAGTTGAACTCTTTGTTCTTGCTGCTCAGCGTCTTCATTGTCGTCTCTTCTGTGCATCTTGCAGATCGTGAGCGAGTCGTCCTAGGAACCGAGGACGGACTGTTTGTGGTGGAGGTGACCAGAGATGGTGAGTCAAAGTTTGACTCGGTCTTGAGCTCGCTGTCAAACGTACTGCTTGTGTTTCAGTGATCGTGCGAGCGACGGACAGTAAGAAGGTTTGCCAGATCGATCTGATCCCTAAGGAGAAGATCTTTGCTGTGCTGTGTGGGCGAAATCGCCATGTCCATCTTCATCCTTGGGGGGTTCTGGAGGGTAGCGAGTCCACTTTTGACATTAAACTGACAGAAACCAAAGGATGTCAGGCTCTCACGACTGGCGTCCTGCGGCCTGGCGGCACCGCCTGCCTGCTGGCTGCGGTCAAACGGCAGGTGAGAAGTCAAGCTGTGACACTGTGGCACCGCCCCTTCACTAGCTCCTGACCAATGGGTCGCTTTTGTTCCCTGCAGGTTCTGTGCTTTGAGATCACGCGTGCAAAACCGCATCACAAGAAACTGTGGGAGGTCCAGGCTCCTGGAACGGTGCAGTGGTTGGGAATAGTTTGTGAGCGCCTCTGCGTTGGTTATCCTTCGGGCTTTGCGCTCCTCGCCCTTCAGGGCGAATCGTCACCCATTAGTCTGGTGAGCCCGTCTGATCCGTCGCTAGCCTTCTTAGCCCAGCAACCTTTAGACGCCCTCCACGCATTAGAGGTGGGCTCCAGCGAGTTCCTGCTCTGCTTCAGTCAGCTCGGCGTCTTCGTGGACGGTCAGGGGCGGCGTTCACGGACCCAGGAGCTGATGTGGCCCGCGACCCCGCTCGCTTGCAGTACGTCCTTCACGTTACTAAGTCTAAAGTCCTGCAGTCAATTTAGTCCTCATCTATTGCCGAAATCCGCAAAATTGACTTTGTGGTCTCTTTGAGCGCAGGCTCTAATTCCTCCCACCTGACGTCCTACAGCGAGTATGGCGTGGATGTCTTCGATATTCACACGGCAGAGTGGGTCCAGACCATCTCCCTATGCAAGGTATCCAACCCAACGCCCTACGCCTTCACTACCTGGTGGCTCACATGTGTGTCCTTCCACAGATCAGACCTCTGAACGTGGAAGGAACCCTCAACTTGATGACTTCAGAAGCTTCTCGCCTCATCTACTTCAGCAACGCGTCTTCAGGTAGACGCACCTTGATGCAAAATGCCTGGAAAATCAGTCCTGAATCTGGTCTTTCCTCAGATGGAGACCTGACCATTCCAGAGACGTCGGAGCATAGCAGGAAGTTAATGGTTCGAACTCGCAGCAAGAGGAAGTTCCTCTTCAAGGTTCCTGAGGAAGAGCGGATTCAACAGCGCAGGTAAAACTGTCCGACTCGCTGGCAGAAAAAAGATGGCGAATCGGCAAAAAACCTGCCTGTTGTGTTTTTAGGGAGATGCTCAGAGATCCTGAGTTGAGATCCAAGATGATCTCAAAACCCACAAACTTCAACCACGTGGCTCACATGGGACCAGGAGATGGCATGCAGGTTCTTATGGACCTCCCCCTGGTAACTTCCTGTCTGCATGTTCTCCTCTTCCTCCCTGCATGTCCTCCTCCTGTCTGCATGTTCTCCTCCTCCTACGTGCATGTTCTCCTCCTCCTGTCTGATAGTTCCCTTCATCAGACTGACCCCTTTCTTCTCCTCATTTGCTCCTTTACCTTCCCTCATTTTCAGGTTGGTGATGTGGCCCCCCCAACTCCGTCTCCCTCCCCATCCTCCACCTCCCGTCACACCCTCATCTCCTCCCCCTCCCACTTTGAACACGTCTATCACATGACATCGTCGTCAGCTGGCGTCTTCTTGCTGAAAGACTCCGCCTCCTCCTCCCAGCAAAGCCTCCTGCAGCCCTCCTCCTCCTCTTCCTCTCCCTCCATCTCCTCTTTGGGAAGGGTAGGCCTGCCTTCCCCACCAAAACACAGATACACGCACACACACATACGGCGCCCCCACTCCTCCTCCCAGCATCCTCCAGTGCTCAGCGTGTGACATTTAATAATGTCATATTTTTGTTTATTTTAAGATTAAAAGTTAATTTAAAACATAATTAAGACCAAATAAAGACCTCACTAGTAGCAATCGTACAAAACATTTACAACATAAAGCAGAGGAAGGTTCACTAAGGCACCCCAAAAGGGACAGGCGGTAGAAAATTGATGGATGGATGGGTTCACTAAGGCAGGAACATAAAGACTGACACACAAAATCAATCAATCAATTGGTAATCACTCATTATTGCTTGGTTGTTAAAGGCCTAGTGAAACCCACTACTACCCACCACGCAGTCTGATAGTTTATATATCAATGATGAAATATTAACATTGCAACACATGCCAATACAGCCTTTTTGGTTTACTAAATTGTAATTTTAAATTTCCCGGGAGTTTCGTCTTGAAAACGTTGTGTAATGATGACGTGTACGCAAGACGTCACGGGTTTTTAGGAAGTATGAGCCCTACGCACACACACAGCTAAATGTCGTCTGCTTTAACGGCATAATTATACAGTATTTTGGAGAACTGTGTTGCTGAATCTTTTGCAATTTGTTCAATATTGGAGAAGTCAAAGTAGCAAGATGGAGTTGGGAAGCTTTAGCCTTTAGCCACACAAACACACGGTGATTCCTTGTTTAAAATTCCTGGAGGTGAAAATTTACTGTGGATCAGAGCGCGGTCAAGAGAACATGGATCCCTACCAAATGTCAACCAGCAGGTTTCGGTGAGAAATGTGTGGTTAAAAAGTCAGTTCTTACCGGAGACAAGCTGAGCTTGTGCCGTCCATAGCTGCAGTCGACTCCCCTGACACATTGGCGTCAAGACACCCGTGGACGTACACCTCCGACTTCAGGTACTATTTAACTCACTAAAACACTAGCAACACAATAGAAGGATAAGGGATTTCCAAGAATTAACCTAGTAAATGTGTCTAAAAACATCGGAATCCGTCCCGATGCAATCGCGTTTGTTTGTTTTTTTTAAACTTTTTTTTTTTTTTTTTCTAATCCGTCGCTATCAATATCCTCAAACACGAATCTTTCATCCTCGCTCAAATTAATGGGGAAATTGTCGTTTTCTCGGTCCGAATAGCACTTTTTGTTGGAGGCTCCCATTATAAACAATGTGAATATGTGAGGAGCCATCAACATGTGACGTCATCGTCTGCGACTTCCGGTAGAGGCAGGCCTTTTGCCTTAGCACTGAAAGTTGCAAACTTTATCGTGGATGTTCTCTACTAAATCCTTTCAGCAAAAATATGGCAATATCGCGAAATGAAAAAGTATGACACATAGAATGGACCTGCTATCCCCGTTTAAATAAGAAAATCTCATTTCAATAGGCCTTTAAAGTGCGTTCTCACCACAGAATCATCAAAATTCAAAGATGCTTTTTACCCCCCAAACCTTATAACATATTTTCTTTCACTTTGTGTATGTGTGTGTGTGTGTCACAGGGTGTGATGTCTTCCTCCCAAGAGGACGCCATCAAAGACAAGCCCCGTCCACTGTCCAGTATCTCTCGGCAGCAAAGGAGCAAGACGTACATGACCCGTACAGCGTCAGGTACATGCTCGTTACCCAGCATGCATCAGTATGCTTGAAAGTCATCTGTTCTTTTTTTTGTAGATTTTGGGGGAGGAGCTACGTCTCGCAATGCTCTTGAAGTTGACCAGGACTTTGACCAAGAGGTAATGCTGACGCCATCTTTGTATTATTTGTATGATCACTGAAATTTTTGTTTTGTTTTTGCAGCCGGACTCTCACTCCACCCCCTCCAACAGTTCCAACCCCAGCAGCCCCAATTCTCCCCATCGCAGTCAGCTGAATTTGGACTCAGAACCTTGACACACACACACACAAACACAAACTCAACTGCAGGGGCATGGTTTTCAATTTTAATACAATTTTATTGTGACGGTGAGAGTAAGCTTTCTGCTCTTTTATTTTGGTTTTAAGTGTGTGCTGTTGCTAGGAAACACTTCTTTGGCTTAAATAACTCAGTTTATATTCAATGAAAACAATTCCTCTTTGACTTTTTGAGCAGATGTGAGCTTGCAAACAGCTGTTGCTAACTTCCTGTCTGAAAACAAACACTGTATTGAAGTTGCACATTGTTGTAGAGAAAAATAATTGATCGCGGATCAGTGATTATCCTGCGTCCTGCCTTAACCTTTGACCTCAGGGGTCAGGTGGCGGGACTTCTGAACACTACTGCTTAATTTTCTTTCTCCAGATCAACCGTTAAAGGAATCTTTATAATGAGAACATGACAAATAAAAGAATCTACTGACAAGTACAAATAAATGTTTCTAATTTGTGCTTCTTTACTGTTAACATCAGATTGCATTTTGTGGCTAACTTTATGACTGTGCTTCCAGAAAGCTGAGCCAATCTGAATAGAGCATCTTTCAGGTTAAACACTAAGCGTGAAGCTTCCATTATGTAACACTGAAAGTTGTAAATCATTACTTGTCGTTTATTTGGCTGAGCGGAACAGGAAGGGACATACATGTTTTATATGTCAAAATGATGAGTGCAGAAAGCTGATAACTTGCTTGTCAGTTTTTCCAGCGGATTTGCTGAAAAAGAAGAAGGAAATAGTTCAGATGTCACACGATGAAGATAATCCTTTCTCTTCCTCACCGAGTTGTTGAGCAGCTCGCCGATCCTCCTATATTCGGCTGACCCCACCTCCACCTTTCCTCTGTATTCTAGTAACAGCTGACGGTCTTTTAGGTCTCGGTACGTCTAATTGGCAGAGATGCTGACATCAGAAATCAATACGCCAAAGTGATGAAGAAGCCCCGTCCCCCGCCCACATTCTCACGTTGATGACAATGTCGTGACATTTATGTTTTTGAGCCAGGGCGATCCTCACGTTGGCATCATCCACCAGACCCACGTAATCCTGCAGCACCTGTCAAGTCAAGTTGGCTTAAGAACCACCAAGGTCCAAACGTTACATTTTTGTAACTAACTATTTTATTTAGAAGTATTGAGAGACTTCAAGAGCACCTTGAGCTAGATTGTTAAAGACGCCAAAGGTTAAGAGCTCACCTTTGTGGGGGCGGAGTTTCTCTGCAGGATGTCAACAACTTTTTGGAAACGGAGTGGAGATTTTTTTCTGGTAAAGCCGAGCCAGCTGCGACTAGTAAACAGAGCGTCCACGTCAGACCACGCCTTCATCTTTGCTCGCGCCGCCAAAGCTGTCACCAAAAACTGTTTCTTGGATATCTGGTACCAAAGTTTAGCAAGTCTTCAGACTAGACAATCGAACGTCATGGCCTTCAAAGTCTTATGTACCTTGAAGCTGACACGGATGTTCAGCGGACTGCTGGAGCTGGCCTGCAGATGCATGAGAACTTTGTGAAAAGCAGCAAAGTGCTGCTGGAGAAGCCGACTGACCTTAGCTGACCTCAGGCTGGGTGTAGTGGTACACGCAGCAGTAATGCAAGGTGCTGATGAGCGGCATGTGGAGGATGGAAGGTCCTCTGGGAAACTTCTGGAAGATCTCAAGCTTTCCTCCTTGTTCGGCCTGGCGGTCCATTGCCTGGAAACCACAGAGAGAGAGCTGCAACATCCTGGAGAACTCTGTGGAAAAACTAATGTTGTCTTTGTCACCTCCAAGATCAATTGTCTTTTCAGCAGAGATACCTGATCCTGGACCTGGAGCTGGTCTTCAGGAGAAAACTGCAGACTAGAACAAATCAACTTGTGTAAGTATGTTCACCAAGTCCACTATTTCAGTTGTTAATCACCTCAGGCAGCTCTCCAGGAAGTCCCGCCTCTTATTTTCATCTGTGATGCTCAGGTGGTCTCTGTACTGAAGCAACTGTTGCCATGGGGACAACAAAGAGGCTGTTAAGTCTTAGGTGTACAAGAGTACTATTACTTCTACTACTAATACTATTGCAGTAGTTAGTGATCACGTTACCGCCACGTCTTCCATGCGTCCCAGAGCTCTGATGAGAAGAAATAAAAAGAATTGAGTGTGCACTAAAAAGCAGCTGAGAACCAGTAAGTAGAGAAGTACCTGAACAGGTCCAGTAAGAGTGACTTCTCGTCGCTTTCCTTTAGGAAGTGAATAAAATGTCTCAGCGCTGTCTGTCTGGACTGCAGCTCTCCAAAAAGAACCTCTAACACACACAACAGTCAACACACACACACGTAGCATACTCAGCATTTTCTTCACTCACCTTTACTCAGAGTCTTCTTTAGATAAATTAAAACCTGAAAACAAACATATCACGTCAACAAGGTGGGAAAAAACAAGAAAAGTTCAAATGGCAAATTACAGCTGTGATGACATTGCCATCGTGAGCGCTGACGGCCAAATCCAGCAGTCGCACTTTGTCGCGTAAACAACGAAACCTCTCCAGAGAGACTCCCTGAAACACAAGCACTAGGTAGAAAATGTGCGCGCGCACATACACACGCACACACACACACACACCTTTCCTTGCTGCATCTTGTGCACAGCCTCTTGAGGTGACCAAGCGCTAACCAGATCCTGTGAACAATGACATGATAACTAATTCGAATTTGTGTGTGTGAGCTGACACCATATCAGGATGGTACCTGGTTTTCACTTTTGGGTCTTCGTACTTCTGGAGCAAGAATTCTGGCAGGTGGGTCGCTGAGTACTAGGAAAATAAAAGCCCCCAAAAATGTTGTGATGTTTAATTTCTGTTTTAGGTAATACAAGGGTTCTGGGTTCGATCTGTGGCTCGGGATCTTTCAGTGTGGAGTTTGCATGTTCTCCCCATGTCTGCGTGGGTTCCCTCCGGGTAAGTTCATATACGAAATGATAGAATTGATATATGCATTTAAATTGACAGGTTAGTAAATGCATTTAAGCTGATACCTTTATATAATACATATTTAGGTTGTTACATTTATAAACAAAATGATAAGTTTTGTATACCCATTTAAGGTGATACGTTTATGAAATACACATTTAAGTTGATGATGCTCCTATTTCGATGGTTAGCATTTCCTCAAACAGTGTCCAAAGAAAGACGTGCGTCTCACCTTCAGCAAATGTTGTGACATTTCCTCCCTTTATTCCTGCATACAAAATGGACATTGAGTCACATGACCTGATGCGGCTTCACCTGTCTCACTTCATCTTTCGGTCTGACCTTTAAAGAGCGAGCTCAGTGAATATCCAGAATTGACTTTGACGAGGGTGGGCGCGTCCACGTTGATTCTAGGGGGGAAGGAAACCTCTCTGCCCGCCCTGTCATTACAGGTCTCTCGGACAGACCAGGAGATGCCTGAGAAGACACAGGAGGGACGTCAGGGACGATGCGTCCGAGCAGATAACCAATTAGAGACAAGCAGAAAGTGGTCTCACTTCCCACCGGCTCGCCACTCCAGTTGACCTTCTCCACATTGTCATCTTCATCCACCAGTGGGATGCTGTTGACTGTCTGTTTGGATTCTTTCAGCTGAAGCACAAAAAGTCCAAAGCGTCATTTCCTGTCTGATGACTTCAGTGGAAAGAAAACGACTAGACAAGTAGTGTCAAACTGCAGGTGCTGCCTCACAGCAACAATAGAATAGTTTGTGTGTGAAAGTGAGATGTTGTCCTTTTTCATCATCACTATTATTTTTAGGGAAGGAGGAAATAGCCCTCCACCATTTTGTCACTCAACTTGTTCAGAGTGGACCCTCCGACCCTCCCTTCTGCCCTGGTGCAGCTGGGATAGGCTCCAGCCCCCCTATCCACAACCCCAAGAGGAACAAGCAGTAGAAATGGCTGGCATTTCGTCAATAATGCCCCAAATGTTAATAATGACACCATAACTAAAAGCACTCTTACTTTGCCCAATTCGTCTTCTTCATCATCGAAAGTGAAAGCTTTACACTTGGAATTGTTCCAATAGTCTTCCTCGTCGGCACGACTCTTCATCGTCTTTCTGCTAAAAACAAGCTAGCTAATTAGCACGTCAGCGGCTATGTCACTAACTCAGCAATTTTGTCGGACAGTCGTAAATATAAATATGTCTTCACTGCAACCAGAAGTTACTACTGAAGAACCATGATGCGCTAAAGTACGTTTGTGTAATACGTTTAACGTCTTACAGATGAATAACTTGTTTTCCGGTTTTCAAGGTGGTTGCAGGCCGTGGTGGGTGCTGGGAAATGTAGTGGGTGACGGGGACCAATCAGGGACTAGTTGTCACGTGACAAATGACAGGCCTGACGCGCTCTTGCCTTTAACCGGATATTGACCAAAACATGATCACGAAATTGAGTTGATTTATTTTGAAAAGGTCTAACAGGAAAATGACATCCTATACTATACTGGACAGCTCATTTGACCCGTTATTAGTTAGTCTTTATAATTAATTCTTTTTTTTCCCGCTTAGTAATAAGTTTGACACAGTTGGGCTAAACTGCGCCATAAATGTTGTTTTAAAGTTCAGACAAGTGTGCTAGAATAAGATAGATAATGTTACCACATGTTTACCTCTGAAGGAGAAAATAATCTTCTACTAATGACAATCAAACAAATAAAAAAATAACATACCTGTCTGGATATATTTGAACAAAATATATATCAATAACGAATGAAAACATTTGCCCAAATTACATTGGTTTATGTGTATGTGAGTGTGAATGTTGTCTATCTGTGTTGGCCCTGCGATGAGTTGGCGACTTGTCCAGGGTGTACCCCGCCTTCCGCCCGATTGTAGCTGAGATAGGCGCCAGCGACCCCAAAAAGGGAATAAGCGGTAAAATATGGATGGATGGATAGATGTGTATTATTTAGAACTCTTGAACGCATTATCCCCTCAATTCCCCAAAAATAGATTAACTTGCTGGAATAAAAAAAAATAAAGACAATATAACATACATCCATAAACATGGATGCATATGAAAAAGTGCAATATATTTATCCGTACAGTAATCTATTTATTTATATAGGCACCTTATTGCTTTTTTTATCCTGCACTACGAGCTAATGCAAGGAAATTTC
Source organism: Nerophis ophidion (assembly GCF_033978795.1). Taxonomy (NCBI): domain Eukaryota; kingdom Metazoa; phylum Chordata; class Actinopteri; order Syngnathiformes; family Syngnathidae; genus Nerophis; species Nerophis ophidion. The sequence continues at coordinate 51,348,311 of NC_084615.1, forward strand.
GTTCTTATCTGTACTGTATAGTTCAAATTTGAATGACAATAAAAAGGAAGCTAAGTCTAAGTTTAAGTCTTATTTTATGGTAGAAACACTTTACCCAAAAGGCTGTTGTCCACATTTGTACACTTGACTTCTGCTCCTTTGTGGTTACCATTGGTACAACAGTTTAATAGGTAAAAAGGTTACATTTGTAGTTCTGACATATTGTCTGACATAATCTAACCCTTAGAGCAGCATGCAATTTAAATGAATTGATGGTAAAACATATTGTAAGATTAACAATAACTGAATTAGCGTACACACTAATAATATATTTATTGTGCATAACTGATTGAAGACATTAAGTAATATGATTACGTACACACCAATAATATTATATTGACTGTGCACACACTAACTTTAATATATTTATTTTATTTCATTTATTTAACAGGGTTATTGATCAGCCTACAATATATCCCGCCCTGGGCAGCACCGCATGTGCCTCACAATACGAATCCCCGGGCTCGGGGTCTTTCTGTGTGGAGTTTGCATGTTCTCCGGCTTCCTCCCACCTCCAAAGACATGCACCTGGGGATAGGTTGATTGGCAACACTAAATTGGCCCTAGTGTGTGAATGTTGTCTGTCTGTGTTGGCCCTGTGATGAGGTGGCGACTTGTCCAGTGTGTACCCCGCCTTCCGCCCGAATGCAGCTTAGATAGGCTCCAGCGAACCCGAGAGGGTCAAAAGGTAGACAATGGCTCACGGTTTCTCCCTCGTAATGAAGTAACACATTAGCTTTAAGATTTTCTTAGCTAATAATAGCAATTTGGATAGCTATAGCGTTAGCTATCATTGAACATATTCTATCGTAACAACAACATGACTGCAAGTTCTTTGTTGTTTCCCTTTGACCTCTGTTGTATGTGTGCAAATCAATCACTTTATTTGGGCATTTATTAATTACATACATTTTGTAATTGTGAAAAATATAGGCAATTGTCAAACAAATATATTCTGTTAACCCACTAATGGTAACATGAATTTGCAGGTGGGATTCTTATATTTTTTTGCTTTCAAAAATGTTGCTGTGAGCACGTTGCAAACAACACCTTTAAGTTGTAAGCATGACTGATTCAACCTTTATCATTATTCCTTTGTTGTCCTGGTATTTTTAAAAGTTGTTCACAAATTGCTTTGATTTTTATTTTTGTGTTTTCAATTATAGTTACAAAGTAATTAGCTTTGGCTGTTCTTATCATTCTGACAACGTTGTTCTTTCAAGATGTAAAAATCTCCCTATATCCGTAGATGACTTTGTGTTAAGTGGTATTTTTAATGCTAGGTCACAATCTTTCATACTTAGAATAATATTTGTGTCATCCAAGGTGCTGAGTTTTATATTTTGTGTTTAAGTTTGCATGTAAACTTTTTTTTATTGTTCTCTCCATTGAGGTTAGTAATAAGTTAGTTTTTTCACAGTATGTTTCATCAACAAGAATGTGGTCCCAATCTATGTCCTAAACTGCAGTTTTAACGTGCTCATACAGGTGTTTTGGAATGCCAAATCACTCTGTTTCTAACATGAGAGTGGAATCTTTTGTCATTTAGCTTCCTGGCCACCAGTGTGAGGTTGTTGCCAGAAAGCCCAGTAATCATATTGTTCGATTTGGTGATCCTGTCTGTGAATATTAGATCGATTTAGATACCGGTTGTGGCGGTTATTCGAGTTGGTCTTTTAGTGACTTGCACAAAATCATATTTATCTGCTGTCATTTGTTTACTAGCACTGAGATCTTCCCAATTTATGTTAAAAAATTCCCATGACAATTATTTATTTTTGGTGATTACACACTTTCATATTTTATCAAAGTTTTCAAATGAGCTAACATCTTAGGAGGGTGGCCAATAGATACAATAATAATGAAAGTCATTTGTGGTGAAAGGTTGAGTTCTACTCCTAAACATTCCGGGGAGAAACAACTTGCCCACTGTATTTCATGACAGGGGATAGAGTCTTAAATATAAAACAGGACACCTCTTCTTCTTCTTCTACCGTTTCTTGTTTTTCCTGAAAATATAATACCCAGTTGGGTTTAATGCAGCTGACAAGAGCATTAACCTTAAGACAAGTCTCAGAAATGCTGAGAAAATCCAGATTTGAGTTTTCTTGGAGGTAAATATATTTGTCTATTTTATGAATTAAGCTTCTTGCATTCAAGTGTCCTCCTAACAGTCCTTTCGGTTTGGCAATATGATCCCAGACTGTCTACGACTGATTGACCGTTCCAAAAAAACTGTTTCTATTTTTCACAATTCCCGGATTAATACATTTTCAAATCACAAATGGGAAGAAGTGAGCAGTGTTTGAAGCTTGCAGTATGGAGGTTCTAGCCTGCCTTTCATTCACAGCCGCAAACAGACTCGTTCCACAACGTCGTGCATGCTGTCCCACTTGCTAACCACTTGAGCCGCCTTTAGGCCCGGGACCTATTGAAGGATCGGCATTGACATCAATCATCTTTGAAACACTTGTGTGGTTCGCGGCCTCCGTAGCAGCTGTGCTCTGTGGGTTCAGAAAGTTGCCCTCGCTTCAAGACTGCCTTCAGTTTGTTGATTGACTGTTGTGGCACCAAACAAGGGTGAATGTCTCCACCAAGTATCAGGCAAATAGTAATCAGAAGTATATTGTTTGTCGGCTGGCGGGTACATGGTCTCACATGTTGGTTAATTTGTTTGTATAACAAGTGATATACTACTGAGGGTGTGGGTCCTATAGCCAAAGTTCGTTCTAATTTTAGTTTCCCCGAACCTTATATCATCATCAGACACCATTCGAGACTCATTCCCAAATAAGTACCTTATTTTTGATGTGACAGCATTAAACAATCCTCAAAAGTTTATGAGCAAACTACACTCAGAGCATTGACAGCTCCAATTGCGCTTGTACACCTAATTGGATCACTGAGAGTTCACACAGTTGGTGGTCACAGTTGTTCATTAAGTGCCTTCTTGTGTGTTCACATAACAACTGGAGATATTTTTCCACCATCACTGTATGAAAGAAAATGGTTCTCGGTTATCACTGTAAAGCATTTTATTACTCTAATCCATTACTATTATCAAAATTGTGATAATGCGTTTGAGGACACTCAGGCATGTAATGGTGGGACGGCGTGGCAAAGTTGGTAGAGTGGCTGTGCCAGCAATCTGAGGGTTACTGGTTCAATCCCCACCTTATACCATCATAGTCAAATCCGTTGTGTCCTTGAGCAAGACACTTCACCCTTACTCCTGATGGGTCCTGGTGAGCGCCTTGCATGGCAGCTCCAACAGTCAGTGTGTGAATGTGTGTGTGAATGGCCGAATGTGGAAATACTTTCAAAGCGCTTTGGGCTCCTTGAAAAGGGGTAGAAAAGCGCTATACAAGTACAATCCATTTACCATTTACCATAGAGCTGAGAAAAAGACAGCTTGTTGTTTCTGCTACAATGTATTTGCTGCTGCTATAGTAATATTTACAAGTTAACTTTAAAATGTGTAAAAAACATTTGACATATTTGTTTGACATACGAGATGTACTACATGTAGAGCCTGCAGAACATGACCAAGCAGGAGCTGGTCCAGGAATACTTGAAGGAGGAGATCAACCCGGCTGAGGCTCTCTGGTGTGGCTCGGATCGGGAGAGACTGAGGGCCTAAAAATCCAGCTCCTGCCGAGCCAAACGGGGGGTGGGGGGGAGAGACTGGGGACAGGGACGAGGGAGTCTTGTCAATCATGGGGACTTCATTGAAAAACAAAATCAGTCAGTGCTGTTTTTTCCCTATCTGGACTTGAGTTTTGTTTTCCATCCATCCATCCATCCCTTTGGGGTAGCGGGGGGCACTGGTGCCTATCTCAGCTACAATCGGGCGGAAGGCGGGGTAGTTTTGTAAAGACAAAATGGCATCTCTTTGATGTGTCATTATTAAATGACAAACTGTTTGTGAATGTGGACACAGCAGCCATTCTCTCCCCGAGCTTGGAGTACAGAGAGACGCCCCATCTCGATTCTTCCTTAAGTCTTTTATGTATAAAAAAAATTGACGATAAAGAATCTTTGACTCTTGCATTATCACATTTTGAAGTATAAAATAATTTAAAAAAATTAAAAAAGGTGCTCATCATCTTCGTGGTCTTCATGGTCTTCGCAGCCAAAATCTAAGACACACAAAGCAAGAATGACTTAATGAGTCCCCAAAGCTCCCTTTTACAGTAAAAGCTCACACTGACGTCCAACAAGCTGAAGGGCGCTGACACACTCCTCGTTGTCGCCCTTGTCTAGGATAGGAGTGCAGTCGGACTCTGGTTTGAGAGTTGTCAAAACTGTTGTCATGGAAACAGCTTCTTCCACCTAAGAAGTCAAATCATCAGTCCTGTTTTTGTGTGGATACAAAAGTTGGACCTACCTGCGACGTGTTTTTTTTTTCAGGGGGCCCACAGAAGAGGGGACCCAGCCTGAAAGAACCAGGAAGGTAAAGTGGAATATATTATCATATCAACATAGTCAGTGGTCTGTGGACATGCGTTGACTCACCGCTTCCCCATCATAGTAGCAGTAGCGGCCAGGTCCACAACAGTGTTATTAGCCGCCTTCTTGCGGCGGCTGAGTCTTTTTCGTGCAGGTCTAGCGGGAGGTTTGGGGGTGGTCGTTTCAGGGCTGCTGCCCCCTCCACTTCCTGTCTCCCCACTGTTGAGGTCTTTGAGGACATCATAGTTGATCTTAGTAGAGATTTTCTTCTTCTCCAGCATCTTCTTGATGGCCTCGCCGGCTGTGGACGACTGGAGGCTTTCCTTCTTCTTCTTGCACCTGTTGGGCTGCAAAAAGGAGAAAGGCCAGTTCCATCCCAACATGAACGCCAGCCAATAACCAACCTTTTCTTTGTATGTCCCCTGCTCTTTTTCTTTTTTAATTCTTTCTTCTTTCTCTGGAAAACAAACAAACAATCAGTATTTTATATGTATTGATCACTTGCTTTTGTGCATCTGAGGACCTTTCTGCTCTTGCAGGTATTCTTGGTTCTGCTGCATCCACAGTTGGGTCTTCACTTGGACCTCCTTGTCACTCAGGATGTACTGTAGAGGACCACATGAGCAAGCACAGAACCTGCAAGCAATAATCTTATAGACCAACTGACCTTATCCATTTCCTGTTCATCAATACCGTCCAGATCCAAATCTCCACTCTCAGAATTCTCGTCCGCTTTTGTAAAAGAGGGACGGACACCAAATTAGGTTGTCTTGTGTGGGTTGCATTCGATTGAGGCAAAATGACGATGTAGATCAAAGCCATTCATCATCTCACCCGATGTTGTGACTTCTATTTGGGACTTGCTAAAGACCTGGAATGTTTGCTGGAGGTCCAAAGCGGCAGCACTTTCTAGGATGATGCTAACAGAAGGGATCTGCTGCCGAGCTTGCCCGTCTTCAGTGCCCGGCCCGGGATTACCAACGTCCTGGTCGTTTTTGCACAGCCTGTCCTCGTCTTGCATCACCTGGCACAGGAAGTCCTGCGTAAGGTGCTGGGTGGCAGTGTGGAAGTCACAATCTTCAACCTCCAGCTCCTTCAGGTCATTTGTCATTTCCTCTTGAAGGTCTGCAAAAAAAGTTATTGTCAGTTCTTCTTTGTACGTTGAGAGAATCTGCTGATAGATGCCCACCTGTTTTGTTAACATAGGCGGCATAAACTCCTTTTAGTTTAGGTTGGCATTTCTCCAGCTGGCTTTCAATCTGGTCTTGGAAACAGCTGATCTCTCCTGATGGAAGGACAGTTAACGGTCATAAGGACTACAGGGTCACATTGACAAAATTTGGATCTGACCTTGGACCTCATCCAGCTTCTTGGTCAGCTCTTGCTGTAGCTGCAGAAAAACAGAAGTATGAAGGCCGTTGTTTGATAATGAAGATGATGATGGGTTCTACCTGCTGCATCTTGGTCTTGTACAGGGAGGCGGTAAAAGAGGGGGGGTCACATTCCTGCTCGAGATCTACCTTCATGAACTCATCAATGGTCAGCTGACTGGTGGGCGTGTCCTCAAACTCTGTTAACCTGTAAGAAGAGGGCAGGTGTCTCAAAGAGGACCGTGACCCTTACGTTGACAAGTCAAAGCTAGAAATGCTCACCTCTTCCGCAGAGTGGCCTGACAAACTTTTACCACCCCGATTACATCCTTCACTGTACGACGGAACTTGTGCATGCGGGCTGCCACGAGTAGCGCTGAAGACAAGCAGGAAGACAACTGAAGACTTAACTGTGTAGGTCTTGCGGGATGCTTTGTTTAGGTTTGTACCGGCACCACAGAGTCCAGACGGACGGCGTCCCGTGTGCATCCAGTCTCTCTTCATCCTTTGAACCAGACGAAGAGCCGTCATAGAAACATCATGAGTCTTTGCCCCGAACTCCAACATGTGAGCGAAGCGAGGAATTAGCAGACATGGATCTGTAAAAAAGGCGGAGCCCAGATGAGGGGGTGGTGGAAATTGATTGATTGAAAGACGAGTCGCTTCTTCTCCAAACGAGTTTCCGAAATGCAGAATGTTCAGAGCAAGAACATAGATTATAACATATTGCATAAATATAACATATAATACCTAAAACTGTGATCAATATATTATATATAAAACTGTAAATAACATATTATACATTAAACTAGGTGTCCCCAAAATTCTGCCCCCCAAAAAATATATGTATATTTTTTATTATTATTATGTTTTTTAAATCTGTCCTTTCTAATCCATTTTCTACCGCTTGTTGCTTTCTGTGTCTGCTAGCCGCTCAAAAAAATCATATTGTCTAAAAATGCATTTTCCCATCGATAATGTGACATCATTGCGCTATATATACATACAAACCCCGTTTCCATATGAGTTGGGAAATTGTGTTAGATGTAAATATAAACGGAATACAATGATTTGCAAATCCTTTTCAACCCATTTTAAATTGAATGCACTACAAAGACAAGATATTTTATGTTAAAACTCATAAACTTTATTTTTTTTGGCAAATAATAATTAACTTAGAATTTCATGGCTGCAACACGTGCCAAAGTAGTCGGGAAGGGGCATGTTCACCACTGTGTTACATCACCTTTTCTTTTAACAACACTCAATAAACATTTGGCGAACTGAGGAAACTAATTGTTGAAGCTTTGAAAGTGGAATTCTTTCCCATTCTTGTTTCATGTAGCGCTTTAGACGTTTAACAGTCCGGGGTCTCCGCTGTTGTGTTTTCGCTTCAAAATGTGCCACACATTTTCGATGAGAGACATGACTGGACTGGAGGCGGGCCAGGAAAGTACCCACACTTTTTTACTACAAAGCCACGATGTTTTAACACGTGGCTTGGCATTGTCTTGCTGAAATAAGCAGGGGCATCCATGATAACGTTGCTTGGATGACAACATCTGTTGCTCCAAAACCTGTATGGACCATTCGGCATTAATGGTGCCTTCACAGATGTGTAAGTTACCCATGCCTTGGGCACTAATACACCCCCATACCATCACACATGCTGCGTTTTGACTTTGGCGCCTATAACAATCCGGATGGTTATTTTCCAATTTTTTCCGGACACCACGTCCAAAGTTTCCAAATATAATTTGAAATGTAGACTCGTCAGACCAAAGAACACTTTTCCACTTTGCATCAGTCCATCTCGGATGAGCTCGGGCACAGCGAAGGCGGCGGCGTTCCTGGGTGTCGTTGATAAATGGCTTACGCTTTGCATAGTAGAGTTTTAACTTGCACTTACAGATGTAGCGTCCAAATGTAGTTACTGACAGTGGTTTTATGAAGTGTTCCTGAGCCCATGTGGTGATATCCTTTACACACTGATGTCGGATTTTGATGCAGTACCGCCTGAGGTATCAAAGGTCTGTAATATCATCGCTTACGTGCAGTGATTTATCCAGATTCTCTGAACCTTTTGATGATTTTACGGACCATAGATGGTAAAATCGCTAAATTCCTTGCAATAGCTCGTTGAGAAATGTTGTTGTAAAACTGTTCGACAAGTTGTTTACAAAGTGGTGGACCCTCACCCCATACTTGTTTGTGAATTACTTAGCATTTCATGGAAGCTGCTTTTATACCCAATCATAGCACACACCTGTTCCCAATTAGCCTGCACACCTGTGGGATTTTCCAAATAAGTGTTTGATGGGCATTCCTCAACTTTATCAGTATTTATTGCCACCTTTCCCAGCTTCTTTGTCACGTGTTGCTGGCATCAAATTCTAAAGTTAATGATTATATAAAAAAAAAATGTTTATCAGTTTGAACATCAAATATGTTGTCCTTGTAGCATATTCAACTGAATATGAGTTGAAAATGATTTGCAAATCATTGTATTCCGTTTATATTTACATCTAACACAATTTCCCAACTCATATGGAAACGGGGTTTGTATATAATATATATTATATATATATATATATATATATATATATATATGCATCCATCCCTTTTCTACCGCTTATTCCCTTTGGGGTCGCGGAGCGTGCTGGTGCCTATCTCAGAGAAATATGTATATATATATATATATATATATATATATATATATGTCTTGATTGGATTATCCAGAGAATAGTGCTCGATACCGTGGTAGAGCGCAATATGTAGGTGTGGGAAAAAATCACAAGACTACTTCATCTCTACAGATCTGTTTCATGAGGGGTTCCCTCAATCATCAGGAGATTTTAATGGAAGCATTCACATACAATGGTTTATATAGAGCACAGAGTGGGTGGGTACAAGCAGGCGTAGGGTGTGGTGATTGGCTCATGTGTTACCTAGGAGGTGTTTCCGTCTATGGCAGCATGTTGAAATGATTTCACTGCGCTTGTTGAGAGATGATAGATCTGGATGATATATAATAAACAGTTTCTCTTTTAAGCATAGGTTGCATCTTTTATTACCACTGTTGTAAGGTGTGCTGGATGCAAGAATTTGCCATGTTATTGAATATTCAACATTATTGTCTTTGAGGTTCCAAATGTGTTTGCTGAGTTCTGTAGAATTCTGCAAAGTCTGGTTTCTAAAGGAGGCGTTGTGATTATTCCATCTTGTTTTGAACGCTCCTTCGGTTAATCCTACGTACGTGTCGGATGTGTTAATGTCCTTGCGTATTACCTTTGCTTGGTAAACGACTGATGTCTGTAAGCACCTTCCGTTGAGAGGGCAATCAGGTTTCTTGCGACAGTTACATTCATTATTGGTTTCAGAGTCGTTTAGTCTGGGGGTAGGCAGTCCTTTTGCAATTGCTTTGTTGTGGTTTGAAATGATTTGTTGCATGTTATTCATACAGCTGTAGCTCAATTTAATGTTGTTCTTGTTGAATATTTTTCTTAGGGTGTTGCCTTTGGGGAAGTGTTTGTCGATCAGAGTGAGGAACTTGCGCCCGATGTTGGTTGAGACGTCTTTGCTGAATGGCGGATTGTACCAGATGATGTTGTTTCGTTTTCTGCTCTTTTTTGGTTGGTTTCCTGGGGTGGGTTCATAGGTAAGGGTGAAGTTGTATCCGCTTTCATCAAGTGCTTTCTGGTACGGGGGGGTTGCTTGGTCGAATTCAGCTTTGCTGGATGACAGCATCGATAGTCTTTTATTAATTCCGGTAGGTATTCTTTTCGTGGTGGTGGGTGGGTGGTTGCTGTCGTGGTGCACGTATTGGAGTGTTGTGTTGGGTTTCGTGAATGGTTGGTAGCTGTTATTTCTCAGGTTGAAAGTGACGTCGAGGAAGTTGACGGTTTGCTTGTTGGCTTCAATCGTGATCCGTAGGCCGTTTTCTTTGAAGATTTGGCATATGCGCTTCTTGGTGTTCTCGCTGCTCCTTGGCGAGGCGCGGCACACTGCCAGTCCATCATCACGGTAAATGCCAAGGTTCAGGTTGAGGCTAGCAAGCTGGGAGAGGAGGAAACTCCCAACGAGTTCGCACGTTTCTGCGCCGTCAAAACTCCGTCAAAACAGTACACCATGGCAAAAAAAGAACAATTCAACATTTGACGTTACTATGGGGAGTTTTGACGGCGCAGAAACGCGCGAACTCGTTGGGAGTTTCCTCCTCTCCTAGCTTGCTAGCCTCAACCTGAACCTTGGCATTTACCGTGATGATGGACTGGCAGTGTGCCGCGCCTCGCCAAGGAGCAGCGAGAACACCAAGAAGCGCATATGCCAAATCTTCAAAGAAAACGGCCTACGGATCACGATTGAAGCCAACAAGCAAACCGTCAACTTCCTCGACGTCACTTTCAACCTGAGAAATAACAGCTACCAACCATTCACGAAACCCAACACAACACTCCAATACGTGCACCACGACAGCAACCACCCACCCACCACCACGAAAAGAATACCTACCGGAATTAATAAAAGACTATCGATGCTGTCATCCAGCAAAGCTGAATTCGACCAAGCAACCCCCCCGTACCAGAAAGCACTTGATGAAAGCGGATACAACTTCACCCTTACCTATGAACCCACCCCAGGAAACCAACCAAAAAAGAGCAGAAAACGAAACAACATCATCTGGTAAAATCCGCCATTCAGCAAAGACGTCTCAACCAACATCGGCCGCAAGTTCCTCACTCTGATCGACAAACACTTCCCCAAAGGCAACACCCTAAGAAAAATATTCAACAAGAACAACATTAAATTGAGCTACAGCTGTATGAATAACATGCAACAAATCATTTCAAACCACAACAAAGTAATTGCAAAAGGACTGCCTACCCCCAGACTAAACGACTCTGAAACCAATAATGAATGTAACTGTCGCAAGAAACCTGAGTGCCCTCTCAACGGAAGGTGCTTACAGACATCAGTCGTTTACCAAGCAAAGGTAATACGCAAGGACATTAACACATCCGACACGTACGTAGGATTAACCGAAGGAGCGTTCAAAACAAGATGGAATAATCACAACGCCTCCTTTAGAAACCAGACTTTGCAGAATTCTACAGAACTCAGCAAACACATTTGGAACCTCAAAGACAATAATGTTGAATATTCAATAACATGGCAAATTCTTGCATCCAGCACACCTTACAACAGTGGTAATAAAAGATGCAACCTATGCTTAAAAGAGAAACTGTTTATTATATATCATCCAGATCTATCATCTCTCAACAAGCGCAGTGAAATCATTTCAACATGCCGCCATAGACGGAAACACCTCCTAGGTAACACATGAGCCAATCACCACACCCTACGCCTGCTTGTACCCACCCACTCTGTGCTCTATATAAACCATTGTATGTGAATGCTTCCATTAAAATCTCCTGATGATTGAGGGAACCCCTCATGAAACAGATCTGTAGAGATGAAGTAGTCTTGTGATTTTTTCCCACACCTATATATATATATATATATATATATATATATATATATATATATATATATATATATATATATATATATATATTTATAACTGGGTTGGTAGAGTGGCCGTGCCAGCAGCTTGAGGGTTCCAGGTTCAATCCCCGCTTCCGCCATCCTAGTCACTACCGTTGTGTCCTTGGGCAAGACACTTTACCCACCTTCTCCCAGTGACACCCACACTGCTTTAAATGTAACTTAGATATTGGGTTTCACAATGTTAAGCGCTTTGAATCACTAGAGGAAAAAGCGCTATATAAATATAATTCACACTTCACATATACATACACATATACTAGGGCTGCGAATCTTTGGGTGTCCCACGATTCGATTCAATATCGATTCTTGGGGTCACGATTCGATAATATATCGATTTCTTTCGATTCGATTCGATTCATGATTCAAAAACGATAATTTTCCGATTCAAAACGATTCTGTATTCATTCAATACATAGGATTTCAGCAGGATCAACCCCAGTCTGCTGACATGCAAGCATAGTAGTAGATATATATATTGTCTATCTATCTATATATATATATAGTCTATATATATATATATATATATATATATATATATATATACACACATACATATATACACACATATACAGTATATATATATATACACACATATACAGTATATATATATATATATATATATATATACACATATACAGTATATATATATATATATATATATATATATATATATATATATATATATATATATATATTTATACACACACACATACATACATACACATATATATACACATGCATACATACACACACATATATTTATATACATATATACACATATACACACATACACTCACACACACACATATACACAGTCCTGCCTTAGGCCAAAATTATATAACCCAATGCGGCTGCGGCCCCCGAGCTAAAAAGTTTGGGGACCCCTGCATTAAACAGTAAATAATAACATATTAAATAAATACAACATAATATATAAAACTGCAAATAATAAAATATTGCACGCATATAAGAACATATAATACATACAACAGTAAATAACATAATGCATAAAACAGTAAAAATATATTGCATAAATATAACAACATTAAATACATAAAACAGTAATTAATAACATATTGGTTTAATATAAAAACAATTAATACATAAAGTTAAACACAATTTCTCACCAATGGCAGGAGCATTGATGCAGAGTTCACGAGCCAATAACAAATACGTTTTTCCCAGGATGTAGACATTCACCTGAACACATCACAAAATAATTAATATTGCTTAGTATATTTCTTCTAACTACATTATCATGTGATTCTACCTGCAGCAGGTCACTCAGGTCCAGCAACATGTCTGATGAGTAGTTAAAGAAACACACACACATTCACACACACACACACACACGAAAAAACACGCAGCATTGTGGGATACGTGGTGTTCCTTCGGTGCGGCACACCAGGTAAAGGCAGGCAGCGATGATGTGTTCCGTTTTACGTCCACGTGTCAAGTGTCTGCTGACAACCATCTTGAAGAAATTGAATGCTGTGTCCAGACAGTGCTGGTTGAGCTGCAGCTGGTTGCCTAAGTGATGGATCTGACGTCTCCCTAAAGACACATGCAAACACACACATACAAAAAGGTGAGTGCTTAGAGTTAAAGACATGAAAAATTATGAAGTCCCAAAAATGCTCACCACTTTGCAGTGTTTGTGCTCTCGACTCTTTACCTACACTAGTGTGGAAACCAGAACCAAGCAGAGGAGTTTTTACAGGACCTGAGACACAAACACACACACACACACACAAAGACACACACACAATGTTTAAACATGAAAAAGTGTCAAATGTCATGTTAGAGTCAGTTATTGACACGTGTTGATGTGAAAAACGATGAAGCTGATAAGAATTGACCAACATTTTTTTTGTCAGCAAGTCGAAGTTACAATCAGACAAGGGCTCACAGGTGTGCAGCCTGCTAATTAACTCACCTGGCTACACAGATAAAAGCATTGCTTTGTCACTCAGACAAGTTTAGCAATTCATTTCAAGATGAGGACAGTTGAGGTCTTTGTTGGGTGAGTTGAACTAAACCGTTTTTTGTTTTTTTTAAGTAATACCTCAATGCTTTGGTCTATTTTTTTTTTAGACTCACCTTTCTCTTCTTTGCCTGTGCAACAAATGAAGGTAATCCAATTTATTACTGCTTTTGTGGTACAATTGCAATTTCAGTTACTTTCCTGGTGACCTTTGATCTGTTTTCTCCCCTCTAAAACTAGTGGAATGGGCCTGTAGGGATCGTTATCTGTGGATTCATGTGACCTCCGGATGGATGGTCCAGTTTGAGGCTGTAGGTTAGTTACAAGTTCACCACCAGTGAGTTTGAGTCCAAAGCTGACCTTGTGACCTCCTCCCCCGTAATAGATCACAATGGTGTCCACGCCATCAGCGCACAGGTGGCCTCACGCTGTGGTTATACCATCAGCACCTTTAAGGCGGATGGATACACCACTTTCAGAGCTTCTTATTACTCTTGCTTTACACGCGTCCACGTAACTCCACCCCATCAATATTCAGACTGTTGTAATCAATCTGTAAAGTTCTCTTTTTTTTTTTTTGTTCAGGATGATCAATCGTTCACCTTTCAAATTAATGTGATGCTGAGTGATGGTGGTTCTGATTGGATAGTCCGACCAGTGTCAGCCTTGTGTTCTGGTTTAAGATGGATTCACAGAGAGATAGTATGTGAAGAAGCCTACATGGAGGTGAGAACATTGTATTTACTTAGTTTTTTCTTTAATCCACTCAAATAAGTAATTTTAATGTTATGTCCTTCAGGTGAATGTGCAACGAGACGGTTCATGTGAAGCTCAGCTAGGCCAAACCAGACAAGAGTGGCAGGCGGCCTTATCCCAGGTAACACTGCATCAGCTTTCTTTTAAGGATGCAACAACACAATCTTGCTAGACTTGCAAGTATATTAAAGGCTTGTGTTCAAAGGTCTGAAAGACATTTTCACTCTATCTGTGACCCCACAGCCCCCCGTGTTTTTTCTAGTTAGCTATTCAGCTTATAGGAGCAGGATATTGTGTAGTTTGTCGAATAACCTTTTATTTTGTATTTGTCTATTTGTACAAATATATGAATGCCACAAATGGGTGTTTCTTGTTCGACCTGGTTTAAATATTCAGTTGAATGAGCGTGACATCCCAGAATTCCAATGAACAATAATAGTTACAATATTATTGGTCTCACAGTGGAGAAAATGGGATTGGCTCAAGCAAATTCTGCTTACTACATTTAACATTTTTGTTTTCCTTGCTTCAGGCTCAGAAGACGGTGAGCTCGGCTTCTCAGTTGATGTTTCTGCAGGGTGACGGACAACTGACATCCATGTCGATCATGGAGGCAGCGAGTAGAGGTTATAGTTTGACCCTGACTGCCAAGAGGGCGGTGCTTCGATCCCCGTACAAAACTGCAGAGGCACAGTTGGTCACGGTAGGTAGTCGAGAACTGAGGGTGGTCAAGAACATGCATTTAGTAGTCAACAGTAGTGGAAGCTCAAAGTCAAGCATATACATACAAATATATTTTAAATACATCTCCTATATAAGGCTGACTCGGACAAATATTTGGGCTCCTCCACTATATTTGTTCAGAAATAGTGATTGTTGCAGGATGGCCTAAAATCTATAATGGTACATTATAGATTATTACATTTATCGCAGACAAATTCCTTTGTCAATAATAGTGACATCGCTTGTTTTTCCGAACAGAAACGAACGAGACAGTTGACCACCTAGCAACAGGAAGAGAAAATGAGCCGTTCCACTGCAATAAACACTGCGATTGAGAACTAAATACATCAAACACACAAAACCTTAACTTGCAAAGAGAACCTTGCTTTTCATGGCAGCACGTCTGTTGTGGGAGCATTAAAGGGGAACTGTACTTTTTTAAATTGTATTCTGCCAATAATTCACAACCCTTATGAGAAAAGAACATGTTCTTTTTTGCATACAAATTTGTAATGTGCTCATTCTAGATGGCTAGCAGAATAACTATTCTCCAGCTGTTCCATGATCTAAAAATGCTAACTACTAAATATGCTTGTGCAGCTGCAGTATATACTGGGCTGCTGCTCATGATTGCCTGTTAGCTGGTGAAAGTTAATTCAGTTATAAATCAGGCCTGTCACCTAAATAGGAAAAGGTTGTAGACATAAGCAGAATTTGGTCATCTGTGAAATTTGACTTATAGCCGCAGATGATGAGAGACGCTTGTTTGCGGCCCCAGCTTTTTTATTTTTTTAAACCTCTGCAAAGATTAATTCATCTAAACTGCAAGATTTGAACATTCCATTAGTTGGGATCCAAGTGAAAGCAGGCATTCCACAGTGATTGTTTTGTCTGTCCCTCATGAAGTCTGCCATGATTAGTAATGTTGTAGAAAAAAAGCATCCAGTAAATTAATGCTGCCCTGTATGCTTAAAAAGATCTAAATATGTAAATTTTACATGTTAATTTGCTTGCCACTACATTACATACACATACAAATTAATAAAACCTTTTCTGGAGGTTTTAGATGTTTTTTTACAGTTCTTTTATAAGCGGAAAAGAGTGACTTCCATAAGCTCCATTGTTAACTTACTTTAATTTACATTCAGTTAAATGGATAAAAAAAAAAAATAAATGTGCTTATCTCACAAGGATGTGAATGAGACAAAATTCCAAGAAAAGTGCAGTTTCCCTTTTAAAGTAGAGGCATGTCTGACATCTGCAGGATGCGGTCTCTGATGCTCCTCTGTAAGATGTAGCTTGTGAGCTAGTTGTGTGAAAAATGGCTTTGACTACCATTTTTAAACAAAGCCCACCAGCTAAACTTTGCTTATACACCTGTGCAGCTTTCTAAACTCATCACAAAAAGGTATTCAACTTTGGTGTTTTGTTTTCGCCATTTTCCATAAAATATTTTTTATCAGCATTTCAAAGTTTGATATAGCCGTTATCACTAGTGCTTCGAAGGGCTGCACAAACCACAATTAAATCGCCTGATCTGAAACCCATATGTTTATTTTTAACATCCTAATGAGCATCAGTTTACGGTTTACATAAATATTTCTGGATTAAGTTCATATTCGCACATGCCTAAAAATATATAATTGAATTTATAAGCAGATGGCCAAATTAGAGCCACTAAAATGGTCTATGCTTTATGATCTGACAACTCTCAAAACGGTCAATTGCAGCCCTAATCACTACAGCAGGTTTTATTTACCATATAAATTACAAAAACATTTCAAAAGGGGTTGCAAAGGCATAGTCTTTGGTTGCAGACGCGTGCTATACGTATCACGTCATTTCGTTTTTTTCTCTCTAGCCATTTTTAATCTCCAAACTAAGCATCAATTTGCTAATTTCCTGTTCATCGCCGTAACCTGTTCCAGCTAGACTTGTTAGCGTACTAAGCACTTAATCTTTTTAGCTAATTTACATTTAAGACATTTAAGACAGTTTAGCAGATAACATGGCTTCATGTCTCCTGTCTCTTGCTCGATGTTGCATGCTTAGCTATTCCTTGTCCTCCAGTGATACTAAGACACTCTGCAGGAATGTAAATTTTTTTGCCACCATGGATGAGAGGATTGCTAACTTTGAGCAGCTTTGTACTATAGGAGACACTTTAGCTGCGCGAGCTAGCCAGCAGTGAAATCTCGCTTCATTAGATCGACGATGCTTTGCAGCGAGGCGATGCCCATTTGTGGTACACGGCCGGGTTGTCAATAGCGTACTATGCATTATTGCGAGCGAACAATGGTTAATATCTTGTACACCACATTTATAGAATTTCATGTTTTGATATTTCGCAATCCTAAAGTGAGGGCAAGAATGTTCCATAATTTCAACTAAGTTTTGTACAACTGCTCGGGCGGGTTATACAGGCGGCTGTTCTCCATCTGCTTTCAGCCAACGCACCGTGCATATGTCCAAGGAGAAGCAGCTAATGTCAAGGCAAGAAGCAACGGAAAAGCACCCCAGACACACGTCGCTTCCTCAAACGGCAAGATCTGCAGCAGCCCTGGGATTAGAGAAAACAGCTGAATCATTGATACACTTGACAGCTACGCAAAAATCTTGAAAGATTTAATCATTTGATCTTTTTATAATTTTTCATTTATTTGTGGAAACAAGTTCACCGGTTAAAAGCTCATATCCGTAGGTCATGCATGCAAAGTTATTAAATACTTTAAAGTGCACTTGCATTGTTTAGACTCAGCCATATGAAATGTTTCCTTGTCCATTCATGTACCTTGTTATAGTTTTATTTAAAACTTTGGCATTTTTGGGGTTTCTGGGCCCCTTGGTAAAACCCCTGACAGTCCTCGGAATCGTCCCAACTTTCGAATAGAATAGAATGGAGTTTTATTGTCATTGCAATGAACAGGTTCAAAGAACAACGAAATGCTACACAGCGCCTGTGCTTGAAATTTGTTAGTCCTGTCACCGTGAACCCAATATCTAATGAGCATAACGTCACAATGCTTGCTGACTGGACTTTATCAAGCAGCTGGTAGAAGTGAACCATTATGTTACAGCAGTTACTTGTACATTAGATAATGTTAATGTAGTGCCAGTTCTCCCTCTTCAGGTAGATGGTGTCCCCATGGAAGTTGTCCGTGTGTCTCTGTTCTACAAGCAGCAGCTGATGGTGATGATTATTGACATGTCCATGGCCTGCATTCTCAGTATGTCTTTTTAAAAAATAAAAATAAAAAAAACTATAAAATGGGCAGGTGAGCATGCCAAATAATACATTGAATTTATGGTTAAATTCTTCAGATTCTGGTACTTTTGATGGAAGTCAGCTGGTCTGGGACATCCCCCGGGTGCTAAGGCCTCTGCTTGAGGAAGAGGTTGCATTCAAACACCTGGACCATAGTCTGGGGGTGGAAGGAGTGATGCTGGATGAGCCGAGTGCTGCTGCTAGAGGTTTCAGTCTGGCTCAGCAAGAACATCTGGTCCAAATATTGGTACCCTTTGGGGCTGAGGGTGGCTACAGAAAGGTGAAGTAAATCCAAATTTCAGACTAGTACCAAATGTATGAAAACATTTTGCTGTCTCTGGATGCTGCTTTTTTATCTTTTCAAAAACAGAGTTTGGTGGTAGACAACATGTACAAGGAGAAATTTATGATCTCTCTTCTGTACGAGCATTTGTTCTCAGTGACCTATCAAGATGGCAGCAGTGTTGATACTAAACATAGAATCCACAGAGTGCTTGACACGCCACTGCTCTGCCGTCCACCCTTCAGCCTCGACCGTAAGTCTCCAAATTCCATTAAGTCTAGCTAGAGCATTACTAAAATATTTTGATACATTTTCTATATCACTTTAAGTAAATGGTTCTTGATTGTAAAAAACACTGCTCATATATTTCTTTTTAGAGACAGCCACTGATGAGCAAGTGTTCATCATCTACCTGGGAAATATTCCCAGAGATGTCATTTTAGAGGAAGTTTACATCAATGGGAAAAAGTTGTTGGAGACAAACAAACAAGAAACTGTCATCACTCCTGTTGTTCACCTTAATGGCAGTCGTGCTTATAAACTCCAAACTCCATTTTCAGAAGCTGTAGTTCAGAGGATGGTAAGAACTTATTTAGGAAAAGTTATACGGATAAGGTTTTAAAACTCAAAAACCTGGCATAATTGGAATCTTCAGCTAGTTCCAATATGGTAAAATGGAAAAATGTTCTTTACCAACATTTTCCAACAGTATGTGGGCGAAGGTGTGGTCCAGTACTCCATTGATGTCAACTTCACTTTGACCATCATGCCTCGGAAAGACTCCTACTATCATCACACATTTGTCACAGCCCAGGTCTTCAGTGCATGTAAGGACATGTCTACAATTCATTACACACAATTTTTTCATTCTGGATGTTTTACTCAAGTCCCACCGGAGATCACCGCTCAGTGTTCTGACCGAGGAATCCTCTTCAGTGTCGTCACACCCCCTCAAGACGAGTCACTCTGGGAGGTGGGCGTTGACAATGAGCCGCTGACGTCACAACTGGCAGCTCAAAGGGGATACAAACTCCTCCGTGACACACATAAAACCATCCTGCTGGTTCCAGTTTTTTCAATAGGATACACCTATGAAGTAAGTGACAGGCAATGTAGTCCAGTTTCTAATACTTCCTGAATAGGGCTGCATACTGAAACTGTTCCATACTGGTTCCAGTATGGAATAGCATCAGTCTCATTTTAGTGCTGAATGAATTATTCTTTAGGCAATTTGCAATAAGGGCTTGGTGATGACAATGTGCAAGTAATGTCTTAGTAAGAAAGCAGACTCTAAATATTGAACCGCATGACTCTGGGGTGCATTCACAAACCCCAGAAATGTGAGCATCAACACAAATCTGGAGCAAGTTTATTTTTTGCATTCTAAATTATGTACTACTGCTGCTTTTGTTGCAATATGACAATGTCATGATCATTTGTTAAATGTAATGTATTTAATATACATGTATTTATTTTACTAGTCTGTTTAACTTAAACTAGTGCTGTGCAATATTAATTGTATGAAGACCTACAAATGTCAATCATAAAATAATTCTCTGTATCGTAATTTTAACGTCTGAGCTGTAACTGCTGCTTTGAGGTAGCATTTGTCACCTGAAATACCTTTACAGCACTATGTTGTACGAGAGAGCCAGTGGAGCATGGCTGTAGCACAATGCAAGCGAAACTAAATCTGAAAAGGAATTAATGGGAAAAAGAGGGAAGAGGAACTCCTTTCGTTTGGATTTTATTTGGATTTAAGGTCCGACACCTACAAACTATCTGCAAAACATGCCAACAAGTAGTGAATGGCAACTTGAACACATCTTAACACTTGAAGACATGGCAGGAAGAACAAAAATGTTAAAAGGGAACAAAGCATCTCAAAAACACAGTTATAAAAAGAAAACACAGCAAACGAGCCTGATAGTTTGTTCAAATCACACTAACTTAAATGCTGTAAAATCAAAAAGGCAATCAAATTAGTGATACACCAACTTTTTAGTCCAAAATGATCACAGGTTGGATTTTCGGCTTTCCGTTAAGACTTAAAAATGAAACACAGTGGAAACCAGATGTTCTAATTTAAGCAGGAAGCACAATCTTGTCTGGAGTAGCAGCAACATCCGTGCGATGTTAATGCATTTCTATAAATCCAACACAGATGGTGATCTGCAGAATGTGGAACTATCAAGTGGGGGATCTTTTCTGAAGACATTCTCCATGTCCAGTTTAATCCCCTGATATCCAAATCCTGATTGGGGATTTATTTTTGCATTAACAGAATTGCAGACAAAGTCACAGATTTGGTCAATAAAAATAATCTCTTGTTAAACGGGGAATATTATGGAAATTGATATGAGTTAAATGCTGTAATAAGAAGGAACATTTGTCTGGGAAAATCATGAGTGGTGGGATGTTCCTTCGTCCCCAAAAACACTCAACTGCCGCCCTCCTAAAGTAAATGAGTTGGCCGCTAGAAACCGTCTGCAAACTACAAAGCGAATGCGAGCCAGGACAATCCACACTCCTGCAACACATCTGCAACACATCTGCTTGTGTTGTGAATGACACCACTAGTGTCAAGACAGGACAGCAGTCCTAACTTGCAATCTTTTTCTTTTTCCTTACACTTCCAGCCTTCACAATGACACAAATGTGATAATCTTATTAATTTCATTGTTTATCCAAACGCGTTTAATTATTTAGAACAGTTGTATTTATTATTCATTGATTTAAGTTGTTACAAAATGAGAACGGGAAGTAAAGAAATGTGTGAGAAATTGCTGTAAAATGGAGGGCTAGGATTCGATAAGTTCTGCTTCTTTGTACTTTTCAGACATTTAAAGAGAAAATGAAAATATGTAAAATACTTATCACAGTTACTGTCAGCATGTTCTAAATAAACTTAAACCATCAATAACAGTGCTGTGCAAAACATCTAAATTCAACTGAATTTGGAAACAATGTAACTGACTTTAGCGGCAAATGTAACTGACTTTGGCAGGAATTGTAACAGCCTTTAAGGGGGAAAACTGAATTCGGAAAAAACGATATAGGGCCCGAGATTGTGATAACTGCAAAGAAAACGAAAGTACCCCTGATTACATCAACTGCGTCTGTGGCACCATTCAGTATTTGGCCTGTACATTATTTTAAATTGTAATACCAGTGGAAAATATTTTCATAATTGTGACTTTTAATCTTTGAAGGATAAGATTTCATTTGCAATTTCAATGACTTGATTTTGGTGAGGTTAATATGCAACCATAAAAGCTCAAATTATAAATTCTGGTAATTAACATAATTTTCCAGTTTTCGGCCATGGTTTACTCATTTGTGGTTTCAACCAATAATTTTTATTTCTTTGCATCTTTCTGGTTTGCTTTCCATTTAACAAGCATTAAGAAATTTGGGGTTCTGTTAAATCACCAGCATAGTCAAAATTACTGATTTTGGTTATCTGTTCAAATGTATACATTCCTACTCCTGAACCTAGTCAGTTGCAAGGATTCAAATTATCAAACTGAGGTTGTGAGTAAGTAACATTTCTACAAAAACCTGATTAGTTTTTTCCTTGTTTACAGGACATCAACCTATCTAACTTTAATGGGACGTTTAAGCTGGTTCTCCGAAATGCCAGAACCCTGGAGGTTCAGACATCCACAGCCAAACACTGTCTTTTCAAAACCAAAGACATGATCGGTAAGCGGGGCCCACAACTTCTCTAAATCAGTTTTGATGACACAAAGATAATTTTGCATGTTTGTTGCAGTCTGTTCTGCAGATGGCACCATGACTGTGGTGACAACCCCAAGGTCCACCTGGCCCACAGTGCAGCCTGAAAGAACCAGTCTACTAGATCGCTCTTGTAGACCCAAACAGATTGACATCAGTCGGGTCCTTTTTGAGTTCAAGCTGGACTCGTGTGGGACCAGGACCACGGTACAATTTGACATCTTTTTAAATAGACTGTTTTAAAATTTGTTTCTGACAACTTGTAGCATTTGACAAGGTAAACAAATTAATTCACAGCAGGTAACCCGAAATCCAAATTTGAACCACTGTCAGAGTAAAAATCTGTCACTAATTGAACTCTCAGCATCCTCAAAGCAGTTAAGCTAGACATCTGTACATTTCTAGTATATTTGAAAAGACTTCACATTTGTCTGCATTGTCACAAATATTGTACAGGAGGAGGTCCTTCTGTCAAACGATGCCTGTTTTACGACTACAATTTAAGTCAGGTTTTAATGTAAAAACCTAAAGTCAGACTGTACGAAGAACAAATATACCGTAAAATATGAACAATAAATGAAAAGGTACTGTAATATAGAAATCCCTTTTTATTCTTGTGGTTTTCTTGCATATAGGAGGGGTGGTGCAGCGAAGGCAGAGATTATTTTGATAGTCTCATCATAGTGACAATACTATGCTACTTGATTAATGCAGTCGATTTCATTGGGCCAAAGCCTTTTACATGTTGAACAATACCATGTTTATCACTTTACGTCGTTTGATTTTTACCAACTTGGACTGGCCATGCAATCAATGCTGATTTTTTTTTTCATTTTTTTTTTTCTTTTCTGCGTAATTTTACCTTCACTTTGCTTTTATTTTGATCCACTGCCACCAGAAGCCTCTACTTCATGCTTGACATGATTAGTTTACTAAAAATAAATTGCTAATCACTACTACGAACTACTGGCAATTGTGCGCACGTCTATACCTTTTTTATAGTATTAATCTATGGCAGTGACTGAACCATGAACCCGAATGGAACACAACCACTGCCTGAAGGCTGTGTGTGCATGGCGTCTCTCGTCCTCAACCTTAAAAACATATTTTGAATGGATAGGAGTTATGTACAAAAAGTTGTTGTGGACAAACTGAGTTGTAGACACAATTTATGTAATAACTGGAACTGTCATTCAACAGGTTGGAGATTCTTTTGTGGTTTACGAGAATGAGATCCTTCATGACAGACAGCTTTTTGCAGATGGACCTGCTTTCATATCCAGAGATTCTCAGTTTAAGTAAGGAACCACTTAGCACCATGGGAACTTAATCTGGTGGTTTATTTTGGAGAATTGCAATCTCAGAATAAATCTTGACAAAAAAATAATCTGTTCGCAGGTTAACTGTTAGGTGCTTCTATCCGCTCAGTGGAATCGACAGACTATCAGCGGATCGGGTCTTCAAATCAAAAACTCCTGGCTTTGGTTCAACCAAAGTCTTTGGAAGTCTTACAGGCAAGTACATTCATTGTGAACTGACTTTTTTTTCAATTAAATATCTTCATCAGCATTTTTGGCTTCTGATCAGAGTCCCAATCTTGACGATATTATAGATAATACAACTAAATGTTTATCAAGTCACTAATGTAAACACTCTTTAAGTTTATTTATTAGTCATATACGCTAACTCTTAACTACAATAGTAAAACAAAAATGTGTTGCTCCACCATCAAGTTTCAATTGTAAGTTTGTAAATTGGACAGTTTAAACATGAACTGTAACAAGTTTACTTGTACGGCAATGTTCCATCGCTGCAACTTGCGTTAAAGTACTATACAACTGAAAAATAGGAGTAAATATTACTGATGTGAATCTTCTAACTCACAATTTTCATTATGATTATTGGTCATTTGATTCCAAATTGATTACAGATTAAACGATTCTCAGAT
Source organism: Nerophis ophidion (assembly GCF_033978795.1). NCBI lineage: Eukaryota > Metazoa > Chordata > Actinopteri > Syngnathiformes > Syngnathidae > Nerophis > Nerophis ophidion. The sequence goes on from NC_084615.1 coordinate 51,372,434, forward strand.
TGTCGCAATATATTTGGCTTAAAAACAGATCCATAATCGTAATTAAGGCTGGTTAGTGTCTGCCCTGGGATCGGTAGGTTGGGAGTTCAAACCCCGGCCGAGTCATACCAAAGACTATAAAAAAATGGGACCCATTGCTTCCCTGCTTGGCACTCAGCATCAAGGGTTGGAATTGGGGGTTAAATCACCAAAAATGATTCCCGGGCACGGCAACGCTGCTGCCTACTGCTCCCCTCGCTTCCCGGGGGGTGATCAAGGGGATGGGTCAAATGCAGAGGACATATTTTACCACACCTATGTGTGTGACAATCATTGGTACCTTAAGTGTGCACTTTTTTTGAGCACTTGACAGTACTGCTCTCAAAGATCTGGGGCAGCAGCTGTGCAAAGTAGCCTTTGAGCCTCCCCTAAAGTGCTCCGGTCCATCTTTCTAAGCCTATCATCGGGCCAGGTCCATCCATCTTTCTGTGGCCAATCCCACAACCAGGCACCATTCTCATCAAATGCCTGCCCCATCTATTGGCCGCCCAATCAGAGTGAATACAAACTTTTGTCCCACCGAGGCGTGTTTTTACTAAATTAACAATACCCTATATTATGGCCTACTGTGACACGATTGCGAACCGAAAATGTGTATTATATAAAAGGGCGCTTTGCGTAACTTGTATAATTTGCTGAGAATCATTTTCTTTAAAAAATGGTATGTTGAAACTCTTAATTAGTATTAACATATCTTATTTTGCTCTGTCAATTGTTGCTAGTTATTGTACATAATAATTTTAAGTTTCTTCCTTCAATCCTTTTAGTCAAGTTTTTATTATAGGGCTGGGCGATATGGCCAAAAAGTATATCACAATGTTTTTTCTTTATATTGGTATCGATAGATACATTTTATGACTTATTTAAGCCTGCCAATAAAAACAGTAAAACCATTTCTGATAGCCAAATGAGATGATTTGAATGTAGTTGCAGATTTGAGACACTAGATAGCAGTAGTGTATAAGCTATTGATCACTACATAAAAGTTTGGGAAGCTACTTGTTAAACAGACACATTGGAAGTGTCAGGATGGTCCTACAGTCTGCATTGAAACAAACAAAATTAAGGACAAGTTTTATCGAGTGGAAATATCAAGATATTAGTTTCTCGTCTAACTTCATGCAGAGAATCCACAACAAGGCGGCGCAACCACACTAATCTTGAGTAGCGTGTGTGCTCCTTTGAGTCAGTGGAAGAGTTAGAAGAGTGAGCGTTGGCATGCAGCAGTAGTGGAGACTCTCTGGTTGTCCTGCAGAAACAGGAATAAAGCGACCAAATTGTCACAAGGCAGTGACCTCGTCATTCCGACCTAAGAGCGCAGTTTAACAGACTCCTTGTCTGGAAAATGAAGACTGTTGGCCCCAATGAGAACATCTGTCCTGGAGGGGACGTCTCGTCTGCGTTTCTTGACTAGTTTGACTGAACAGAAGGCAAGGTGTAGTTGTGAATTATATTTGTATAGCGCTTTTTCCTAAAGTGACTCAAAGCGCTTTACAGTAAAACCCAATATCCAAGTTACAATTAAACCAGTGTGGGTGGCACTGGGAGCAGGTGGTTAAAGTGTCTTGCCCAAGGACACAACGGCATTGACTCGGATGGCGTAGGCGGGGATTGAACCTGAAACCCTCAAGTTGCTGGCACGACCGCTCTACCAACCGAGCTATACCGCTCCAGTTGATACTGTTACGTGATTGGTTATTGGAGTGTCCCTCCAATTGCTCAGTGAATACTGTTCACTGATTGTTTTTTAGCGTGTCCCTCCCATTGCGCAGTGACACTTCCTGTATTCCCAAAGCGCAAGTAGCTTCATGAAACAAATCTTGCTGTGCCAGAGGGGTTGGTGTGTCCGCCTCACAATACGAAGGTCCTGAGTTCAATCCCGGGCTCAGGATCTTTCCGTGTGGGGTTTGCATGTCCTCCTCGTGACTGCGTGGGTTCCCTCCGGGTACTCCGGCTTCCTCCCACTTCCAAAGACATGCACCTGGGGATAGGTTAATTGGCAACACTAAATTGGCCCTAGTGTGTGAATGTTTATCCTTATATCTATAGCCCGGGATTGAACTCAGGACCTTTGTATTGTGAGGCGGACGCACTAACCCCTCTGCCACTGTGTGTGTGTGTGTGTGTGTGTGTGTATATATATATATCCTATCAAACGCATTATGTTGAGTATATCGGCCCAGCCCTAATTAAAAACTAGCAACAAATGTAGCATATTATAGACTGTACTGATGTTTAGAGGCTCTTCTGTTGCTCCATATATACAACGAACAGCAAAAGCTGCAGCGAGCCTATACTGTCCCAAAACACGGACATCACACTTGATTTGTGCTGCTGCTCTACTTTCTCACCTTCAAAGTCGTGACAGTCTCAAAAGTTCCACATTGTACATTTTTTAGATCGCTGTCCGCGGGTAAATATTGGATTTATTAAAGGTTTACGTCGCATAAATGTCCGCTCCAGAAAACAGTGTTTGCATTGCCTATGTCATCTGGTTTTGGCAGTGCTATTTTTGTGATCACTTGGCCGAATAATCAGTGCATTACTAATCTGTGTGAAGTTAGCCCCCCACCTTATCCAAATCTACCCAAACTTGTCAAGTTTGTGGTACGTTTGTAATGCAAAAAATGTTGGTCTGTTTTTAAGTTAAAGTTTAATGGTTTTAAGTTAATGTTAATCATAACTAGACCCCAACTACAGTATGTCAATCTCCCCAAACATGTCCCATCCATTTGTGTTGCAAAAATCTTAAGTCTAATAGTTTTTAAGGGTGTTTTGATTCCTGTGTGAAGTTAGCCCCCTCACCTTGTCCAAATCGCCCATAACTTCTCGCAATAGTTTGTGCTGCCCTTACAGTTAATGTTTTATGGTATTCAAGTGTTATTCATAACTAAATCTCCAACCGTGTAAAAATTTCCCCAAAACTGACCCATGCATTTGTGCTGCAAACATTGTCGGCCACACGCACACCTTCTTAAAATCTCCCCAAACCAGTTGCAATCGTATGGGTCGAACTCTTATAAGTTAAAAAATTGTGATTCATAACCAGCTCTATTAAAGGGCAACTGCAGTTTTTTGGGGAATTTAGCCTATCGTTCACAATCCTTGAGAAAAAAAAAAATTTTTTACATTCTATTTTGTAAAAATTGGCTCGTTCTTGAAAAAACTCGTACAAACTTAATTCTGTAACCTGTATAATAGGGTTGTAACTTTTTTGAAACCGCGAACACAGAGGAACCATTTTTCTAGCATAACACATCGCCTTGTGACTTCATGTTATGGTATTCGCTGTTATCTAGCTATGGCAAAAGGTATGCTAGCTACCTCAAGAGCTAAACTAGCTTTTGTGTCAGACTGAATGACTTTTAGTTTAATACACAACCCAATGCAATAGGACACTAATCTGTACTGACTGAAAAATTAATAATTACAATATCTGTAAACTATTAGCCCACATTTCATCTTTTGTTTGTACACAGCTAGCTTGACAGCGTAGCTACTGTAGTTGTAATAACAGGCATGACGTGTTGCGTCTATCATGTTCAATATTATAGCGACATACATGGACAGTTGTCTATTTGGTCCAGCTGGCCGGGGATGTTTACAGTTGATTTGGGTGAGCACACCATTTTTGTTCGCATAGCTTTGCTCCAAGTTCCACATTTATACCTGCAAGTTCCGCCTACCTCACTCTCTGTGCTCTCTTTGATAAGCAGCAAATCATTCTAAGTATATTCAGGTTTAAAAAGAAGGTTGTGAGTCCTCATTTGTCCTAAAATAGTAGTCTTTGTTCTCGATTACCAAGTCTGCCATGATTACAACACACTTGCGTTTGTTTCTGGAAGTATAACATATGTTGCCAGAACTGCGTTGCTATGGAAATAAATGTACTGAGGAAAGAGGTTCCGGTATTGCCTGTATTCCCGCACGTGACTTCTTCCCGGGAGTGAAGACCAATGCTGGTCAACCAAGCTAAGATGACTATTGTACAGCAACTAACGCGCAACTATCAGAGTACAAAAGAGGCTTAAATCTTCCCGCAAAAAAACAATGTCCTTAAAAACATTTTTGTTGAGCGATATCAAGGATTGTCGTTTGCGTTCCCAAACGAATTTAAGGATTGTGCTCCTGATGCTATTCTATGCAACAAAACTGATGGAAACTTTGCAAAGCATGGAGGTCTGCAACCTTTGTGGCTGTGTTAAGGAAATTGATAAAGACCCTCCCGGATAAATGCATCGTTTTTGCTCGGTAAAGGTTGCATTTCATGATTTAACTTTGCGTCTACTGCCATGTTTGTTGCTGTTGCACACACTGTATATGAATAGCGTCTTTTCCCTAGTCTATCAGTAACTATAGATGTCAACATTCTATGTACTAAAAGCTTCATGTCTGATTGTTGCCTTTGGTAAAAGCTTAGCTTTTTTAAGCTTTGCGCACATTAGATATCTTTTTAGACCAAGGTTGTGCTTTTCGGAACACTCGCAGCTAACAGGTGTTTAAGAAATACAAATATTAAGATATTTAAATGGGAAATAAACTGTTTAATATGTCAAACCTTTAACGAGATGATCCCTGCAAACGCGTGCATTATTTGCACAAGTGACAAAACAGTAACTTAAAGTCTAAAAGTTAAAACCGCAAAAATGTTGTGGCACAAATAGATGGGACAAGTTTGGGGAGATTTTGACATAGTTGGATTCTAGTTATAATTAAAATGTTAACATTAAAACGTTAATTTAAACTGGTAGTTACAACAAACATTTTTGTAGCACAAACAATTGGTACTGGTTTGTGTAGGTTTTGTCAAGGTGAGGGTCTGGTTATAAAATGTTCAAACGTTAACCTAAATACCATAATAGTTACACCAAAAAAAGTTTGGAGCACAAACTAATAGAACAACTTTGAGATTTGGACAAGGTGGGTGGGCCAACATCACCAGTCAATAGTGTGGACAAAATAGGCTATATTTTCATACTATAATGAACCCCTGGTGTTAAAATTTGTGTAGTGACTGTTTTTGTTCCCATGTACGTGAACAGTTTTGGCCAGGGAATGAGTAAGTGTTGTCTGGGAATGAAGCATGGAGACGTTGGTGCATGGAGGAAAGAAGTGTTGGAACTGTGCCTGTTAGCATAAGATTGGCAAAAGTGTAAAAGAATGTTAGACTTGGTGTAACTTTTTCTTGGGGCTATATTACATTTACCAGGTAAAAACCACTTAAGGTGTTGCGTTTTTATTTTTATTTTGCTGTGGCGAGCTGCCACAATCGAGGGGAAATAGGGGGGGGTAAAAAAAACTGGACTATGCCCCACATAGAAATATTTCATACAACTTCCTTAATCCTTGTTTCATTTAAGCATGTTAATTTATAAGTGGAGTCCAGTGATTGCCTGCTTTATGGTGGTCAATCTTAATCTTAGATATGTCACTGCAAGAAAGAGGTGTGTTTGTATAAATCTCTACCGGAAGTTATGATAGCCTCTATTACTGTATCTTGATTGCCTGCAGAGAATCCGGTGGTAATGCAAGAAAGTACCTCACTTGTTTTCTGCTGGACAGCAAATGTTGGCATAGTTTGATACTGCTGCTTCACACACTAAATTGTCTAGGCTCATCAGCCGATCTCCGATCCGTTAAAAAAAAAAATTATATCTCTAAATGTATCTTAAATTTCCCACAGATTCACTAAATCCGGTTCCCACCCATGACTGTTCACATCAAGTTCCTGGAACTTCACCAAACGGCCAATCGGAAGCAGTTGAAGAGCCTGACCAACCCAGTGATGCGAAAAGAGTTGACCCCATACCTGATGTAACACCTTGGCCTAGACCTAGCAATTTATTCACAATACCAGAGGGCCAAACCCAGCAGTTTCATATGAAGTTCAACCTTCCTCAGGTTAATAGGCACATTCCTGCTCCTTCTGGAAAACACATGTACGACGACTCTGTCGCCAGTCTCTCCTCTGACAGAATTTCCAAAGTGGATGACTTGATGTCAGATGTGAACAGAGTGAAAGGCTCAAATATGCTGCACCACTGGTTGCCTCTTAACCAAATTAGCTTTATGAAGCCAACTGATCATAGCCGGAATAGAAAGAAGGAACCCAGTGAGACACAACAGCCTTACAGTCCCTTTAGGAGATTAGTAAATTACCACCTGGAAAAGAGACCAGGCTTCACTCCTGAAATTCGTTATGATCATCCAGTCATTCAAATTCCTTCAGGATCCATCCAAACCCCCATCAAGTTCGATTCTGTGAAAAACATTCAGAATGTAACAATAGTTGACGTCAAACCACAGGAAACTGGGTCCATTGAAAGGAAGTTTGAGGTACAAAACATCAGAGTTAAACCTCAAAGAAGATTAACTTTTGAAAACTTTAGCCCGAAAGTCACTCTTCCACCAAGTTACAGTCCATTCCTTGATGACTCTGGTCCAATGGCTTCCAGCAGCAAAAAGCACCAAACACTAAAACTCCCTGAACATACAAACCTGTTTCTTCAACAAGAAAAACAGCAGCAGCGTGTGGTGCAACATATGGCAAACACACCATACAGTGGGGGAAAACCTTTGACTTTGAAAAAAGACATTCAAATATCATCTCGCCCTACACTTGGACATGACCTCAGATTCTTGCCATTAGACCATATGTCTGGCAAAGTACCAGCCATTAACATCCCTATCAAGAGCAGCAAGGAGTTGAACACTGAAAGGAACGTTGGATCTACACATACTTTTGTAGGTCCTGATGGGACCGGTGCAGACTCGAAGAGCACTGGTGTGCATGATTGTCACGGAGTTTCTGGTCAGTATTTAGCCAGTATTCACCGTGGTATTGTGAGAGCGGCATAAACAAGTTATACGTCCTCAGAACGCTGATCTAATAAAAGATGATTTGTTGGGTTTAACATGTCTGTCTCTTTTTTTTTTTTTTTTGGTCAATCATGGTTGGAACCACAGAGGCCCCCATACATCAAATTGAAAAATGCGCTAGTGTTGCATATTGTGGCATGCCACACCTTTTCGAAATACTTTTGAACACTTTCAGCATTTGCAGAGTTTTTAATTTTTTAGGGGAAATACTCACCATCAGTAGACACAAACTGTCCCACAGCAGATGACACGCCTCCACTTCCCTCTACGAACTGGACCTCCGAGACGATGATGTTGTCCTCTAGAACCGAACCACAGCTTGTGCACACTGCGCTGCCCCGAGCCTGGTCCACATCGATGTCGACCCCCCCGCAGGTCTTGCACAGCCTTGAGCTCATACTGTCGTGCTAAGGTCAGGTATCACAAAGGTGGACCAGGTCAGCTTCACAATAAGAGCATGCGGACAGAAGTGATGCTTGGGTCAAAGTGCAAGGTGAAAAAAGGATACTTGAAAATTACAATATCTTTCCCAATTGTTGCCCAATGTACCGTACTTATCCTACTAAACATTACTGATATATTTACAGTAGGTGTCACTTGTGCAAATACATCCAATAAAAGTGTACTATGATTGAGAAGTTTGACATCTTAAAGAATTGAATCCATGTAATGCTTTTAAAAAGCCAAATGGATGGCACAAAAATCCAAGTGGGGGGTGTAGAACGATGCTTATATAACAGAGCCTACTGGAAGAAAGAGCGAAACAATTACATTATCTAACAATCTAATGTAGCTGAGATGGGCTCCAGCGACCCTGAAAGGGACAAGCGGTAGGAAAGGATGGATGGACATTTTTATATATAGTACCTGTACCACATATGTATTCCCTTATACGCAATGCAGAATGGAATACGTATGTAAATCAAAAGGGGTATTTATACCAGGAAGGCTAATACTATGGAGAGTAAAAGCTACTATAGTTTGTGGTACAGCTCTTAATGCGTTTATTCACTTACCAGCAGCAGAACCTCGAGAACAATAATTCTATTTGGCGATCCGAAACATTGACAATCTCTTCAAGTGTATGTGTGCATTTTTCTGATATATTCCGTCGTTTGAACACTGCATTTATTGACCTCAAATGTTTTTTGTTGGTACGAAACATTGATGTTTGGTTGTTTTCGTTTTCCCGAGTCGCGATGAGATGACGTCAGAAGTTTCCAGGGTTTGTTTTTATTAGACCAGCAATGGAAAACGACATCAGTAGTTTAAAATCACCAGTTTTTAGACTGTAGACGTTTGGACGAAGACAATTAATGCATTAGTATGTTGCTGATCGTTGTCATATTCTCAAATTAATGTTGGTATTGTTACGCAGTTACCCCAGCAGTCTGAATGGAACGCTCCAACAGACGCACCGTAATGACGTAACATTTGCGCGGGTGAGTAGAAAGTAGGAAACCATGACAAACAAACCCAGATAAACAATGTAAAATATACGCTTTTGAGACTTTGAGAAATACACAATGTCCTCATGGCGGCAGCTGGAGCTTCACCCGAGGATCATCGGCGGCCTGAGGAGAGGTGATGAGCGAGTTGCCCTGTTTTCTTCCTAAAAAAAACCAACACATATTGCAAACGTATAGTACAAACTATCTTTAAAATGTCTTCAAATTAGAGAATGTCATTAATAACTTAATTGAGCACAAAATATTACAAACAAATTACATCCCATATTTGAGTTGAATTCCACTATTTAAATACGGTAGGTATGAATAGCAGTCACTTCATAAGACAGGCATCTCTTTAATAATGTAGCTGTGGTTGCTTTTGCTGTGTAGAATTCATTGTTCCACAATAAATATAAGACGATATATTACATTACGCAAGAGTAATTTATATATTTTAGACTAAAATCATCACTAGTCATTAGGAAACAAAACTTGAATGTATCTGTATTTATGTACATATATAGTGTATATACCCCCCAGCCCCATTTTTTGTCTATATTGTTTTTCAAATCACCTGACATGTATACTGTGTATATGTACATCATTTATACATTTTTTTACGTATTTTTTTCATATACATGTTACAGGTTATATATATTTTGTTATTGAATTCATCAAATGTGATGAATATTTAATGAACCGCAATGTAAACAAGCCTTTTGGCTTTTTGTGTCATCCGTTTGCCTTTTTAAAGCATTACATGGATTCAATTCTTTAAGATGTCAATAAACTTCTCAATCAATCAATCTATTACGTTGCCCTGTCTGTATCCGTGTCGCCAATTTGGTTGACTTGATACCATGGTTACCCTGCTTCTTCTACAGCTGACATCAAGTCTGTCAGGGACGTGTTGTGCATGTCAGGTCCAGATCTGCAGAGACTCACCTCATTGTCGGCCTCTGACGTCCAGCAGCTGCTAACTTCTGCTGCGCTGGCCTGCAGGCGCCAGAGCCCACTACCAGGTGTCAGCCAATCAGCTGAACTAACCGGACTTCCCAATATACGCTGACCCATGTTTGTGTGTGCAGTTCTTGTGTTGCATCGACGCGAGTGTCACACGTTGGAGTCTGGTCTCAGACTCAGCACAGGCTGCCCTCTGTTGGACCGGCTGCTGAGAGGAGGTCTTCCTGTCGGCGGCGTCACTGAACTGTCAGGAGAGAGCGGCGTCGGGAAGACCCAGCTGGCTCTGCAACTCTGTCTCTCTGTACAGTATTCCACCCAACATGGGGGGTTGAATTCAGGCAAGTCAATACAGGTCAAATGATGAAGTCAATCTCCACAGTTGAGAACTTCATATAAAATATGTGTATGCACGTATAGGAGCTGTGTTTGTGTGTGCGGAGGACGCGTTTCCCAGCAGACGTCTGCAGCAGTTGATCAGAGAACAGTCGTCCTTTCGCTCTGATGTCCCTTCACATGTGACCAACAGCCTTCACTTTAGTGACCACGTTTATGTCGAGCACGCTGCTGATCTGGTAGGTGTTCTGGCCAGTATGTCCCCCTGTATTCCTATCACAGTATGTTCTCCTGGGCTGCTATCATAGTACAATGGAACCTCGATTTACGAACCCCTCTATATATATATATACAAACTTTTCAATTTACGAACTTTTAGGTCAAGCCAAATATGCCTCATTGTGCAAACCATATCTCTGTGGATGAACGCTTCATTCAAGCCCCTGCAGGCAACAAAGTAGGGCGAAACATTGTTGCGGTAGCTGAGTCTTCCACTCCACTTGCTGTGCAGGAAGAGTCACATCTGAACACTCCAGCATGTCTCCCTTTTTTGTGTTGTTTTGCCTTTTGACATGTTTTGTCCATTTTGCTAACTTAATAAGAGTCCCAAAAACTCAACAGACCAGCATGGTGTAAAAAAACGACTAATTGCGAGTAGTACATTAATGGCACTCAGAAGCATGACCACAGCACACAACAACAACACGGTCTTTCCTGGGGAAAGATGCTAGAACAGAATTATATCACAGACGCTATTTTTCCTCTTGTTTCAGTGCTGCCCCTCACTCCTCCAAAGCACAAACACGCAGAGACAGCTCCCCCCGACCCCTGCTGGGTTCTTTCTCCTTCTTTCTGCTCCTTTCTCGTCAGTTCTCTGCTGTACTTAATGTGGGTACGTTTTACTTTTTTTTTACAACGTTTTATTATTGTAGCAATATGGTTGTTAAAGTTAAGGGTTTCGTTTGCGTGAGGGCACCGTAGTGACTTTAGTTTGTGCACGTGTTGGTAGAGTATACAGCAGCTTGATGTTGTTTTAACTTTTTAAATACATAGAAAGTTGATCCATCGCCTCCGTAATATGTTTTTTATTATGCAGTACTGTATTTCACTCTATATTGTGTTCAAATTGTACAGACCTTCACTAAAATATGGACTTTTGTTGAGGCTGTAACGCAATATTCATTAGGGCCGAAAGGGGCCATACTGAAATTGCTGTTTTTTCTTATATACGTCTGGAGGCCTTTTTAAAATGCATTAAAAGTCCCATATTTTGCAGGTGTGTCAGGTATGGCAAGAATTTTTATATTTTTGACGCCCCGAAAATTAATTTTCAAAATTGGCTCTCGCGCCACCTTTAAAATAAAAAATAAAAATAGCCCTTCCCACCAGTTTCACATATTGACACGAAAATCGCAGGAGATGTCTATCATGATGAGACACATTAAAGTCTCAGGAACCCATACCTGAAAACTAATAGCAAGTTGGCCATCTTAGTTTTCGTCTTCCGTTTTTTGGCGGAAAAAAAGTTGTGCTTTAACAAAGTCATCCTAGGGTCTTTGGCCAAATGAGTCACGATTAATATGACAAATACTACACATATATGCGATGTTTGCGAACAAACTTTTCTTAAGTCACTAGAAGTAGGCGTGGCTTGGCGCCAAACATTGCTCCTATGATTCGCCACAAAACACAAATCGTTATTAACTCGGCTCCTCAAATTCAGATCTTGATCTTATTTTGTAGAAATGATGATGACACCCTGAAGTGCCCAATGGGTCAGTCCCGGTTCAAACCTATTCGTAATGGGGGGAAACTAGCAGCAAAAACTGCCCCACGCCATCATCACTGTCACTGCCATTTCTGCACTCTAGGTGATCAGAGACAAATACTCAACTAATGGGTGATGATAAATTACAAAAAATGTTTTACAATTGACAGGATGAGGGCTTGACATGGCGCCAAACTCTGATCTGATGGTTTGTCACAAAACACGAAACATTAATAACTCTGTTTCACAAGTTCTGTTTATGATCCTGATTGTTATAAATTCTGATGACAGTCTGATGTGTCTTTATTTAATTTTAATTCAATTTACTTTTTTTTAATGAAATTAAATTTAATGTTATTTAATAACTCTCCGCCCTTATTCAGATCTTGATCTGATTAGTACAAATGACGATGATGTCAGCCTGAAGTGGCCTATGAGCCAATACCTATGTATACCTATTGGTAAAAGGCGGAGCCTGTTGGCGAAATCTGCATCTCTCCATTAACCATCAAACTGTCTTTACTTCCTATTAGATGATCAGATCTTCCTTCCCCCTGACATGAGGCTTTTAGGGCGGTGCCGATTATGTTTAGATGTTAATACCAACACTACCATCGCCCCCTAGTGGTGAAAAGTTTTAACATTCAAAACTTGTCCAGGGTGTACCCTGCCTTCCGCCCGATTGTAGCTGAGATAGGCGCCAGCGCCCCCCGCGACCCTGAAAGGGAATAAGCGGTAGAAAATGGATGGATGGATGGAACTTCCTTTCATATGCTCGGATCTTCTGGAAATGTTTGCTGGTAAATCACGGTAACTGTGGAATGCAACTGCATCAGTGCAGTGGCGCCAATATTGCCACCTTGTGGTGGAAAATAATAACAGTCATAACGTTCTTGGACGTACTCCAATCTTCCTGAAATTGTTGATGGTTTTTTGGAGTATTGGGTGGGACTTAACTGCATGACAAATGCGGCACCATTATTGCCCCCTTGTGGTGAAACACTATATCAGTAATAACTTGACATTTTTGATGGTGGGTTAATGTTGGGGGGTATGCATCTGCATGACTATTGCAGTGTCTTTATTGCCTGCTTGTGGTGAAAAACTATGACAGTAATTACTTATTTACAAATGATCTAGCTTTGTGTATTTTTTGATGGTGAATCACAGTAATGGGTGCGATGCGACATCATTTTTGTAGTGGCCAGGCATGTGAAATTAACTTTCACGTCGAAATATCACTTCCACATTTTTAAAAATTAAATATTGTAGCGTGCAAGGACGGAAATCTGAGGAGTAGTATCAAAAAATTTAGCTAATTGATTTAATGACATTTAGACTTTGTTTTCTTATCAGCAATTGAGCAGTATTTAGACATCAGCGCAGCATTCCACAACACCGGAAATATGTACCATAAAAATCAGTCTGACCAGTACTCCCAAACAATAACAAAAGTTCTGCGTGTATGTAAACCCACTACAATATCAATACAAATACGATCCAAATGAAATTTGTTGAACTGGCCCCTCAGCTGCAGGTACTTGCTGTTCCTCTTGTCTAAATGCTGCCCTGAATTGTGGGACAGGGCGCTCGTTAGCATAGTTAGAATCATCTAGCGAGCCGGCTTGATGTCTCCTGTGTTCGCTCCCCAAGCCACAACGTTGACGGCTCTGTACTTTGCTGCTAATCATATTTAGATTATAACAATCCGATCACTGTTAGTTCCGAACCAGTTTTTAATTCCGCAGCATTTGTTAACAGCCAGCGAGAAGGTATATTTTTGATGTGACGGATGAAAACAGAGGTCACAACATAGAATAGAGTTGCCAAATGGGAAATGTTTTCTGAGTTCTTTGCATGTATGTTATAGAATTTTCAATGATAATTATGTTAGTAAATGATCTGCTAAAAAAAGCCAGAAATTCTGTGGTATATTACATGGGACATGTAAGTGTCAAAAAGACAGCCAAAAGAGGTTGGTAGATGAGAATAAGTCAAATATAGTGTAGAAATGCACCCAATTGCAGGAAATGTAGTCTTGATGTTCTAAATTAGCTTTTGGGGCTTGCGTGGCAACACATCCTGCCGATAGAAATGTTACTCTTATTATTGTCAGTTTCCTCTTTTTTTTACTCAAATTGTGCTCACATGCCTGAATGGCGCCAATATTGCCCCCATGTGGTGTAAAATTAAAACAGTCATACCTTCTTTGCACAAGTTCAGATCATCCTGAAATTGTTGGTGGTGGTTCAGGGCATTGGGAAAGATGTGACCGCAAGTGTCATGCATGCCAGCTGACTCGCGTGAATCCCGCAGTGCGGTGGGGGCGGGGGCCCGTTCAACGTTGTTTGCAGCTTTAATTATTACTTACATTCTTTCTTATGGGGAACTCTCCTTCACTATACAAACTTTTGAATTAACTAACCATGTTCAAGAACCAATTAAGTTCGTAAATCAAGGTTCCACTGTCTGCCTTTTTGTACACCTGTCACACTCACACATTGTTAATGTTTATCGTCAGATGGCTCTTCACTCGTGTCTGACACATCGCGTGCCCCTCTTGCTGACTCGGGGTCTGGTCCGGTTTGTGGCCGTTGACTCGGTGGCATCTCTATTCAGGTCAGAGTTTGGAGTGGCTGATTGGCTAGAGAGGACAAGGGAGCTACTGACAGTCTCCTCAAAGCTGCATTACCTAAGTCACGAATTTAATACTCCTGTTCTCTGCATCAACCAGGTAACAGCATAAAATACATGCACAAAAGACACATATCTTCTGCCTCAACAAGGAACACTGTGTTTGTGTGTTCTAGGTGACTGATATCTTCAGTAATTCAGAAGAGCATTTGGGGTAAATTCACTTTTTCACGTTTGTGTTTGTAGCACACATGCTATCTCGCATATGCCACGTCAACACATTGTAGCTTGTTTAGTGTGAAGTGAAAAAGTTTGACTTGATCAAATTTGGTTGTTTCTGTCTCAGTCCTTCTTCCTCAACAGTGGGCCCGGCTTTGGGCTTGGCTTGGGCCAATCAGGTGATGGTTCGTCTGATGATGCAGCGTCTCAATGCAACAGTTACCAAAGGCAACCAGAACAGCGGCCTGCGCAGGTTGGAGGTAGTGTTTGCACCTCACCTGGCTCGAACTGGTCAAGATGCCGCAGTGTGGAAGGAGGGCGTCCAAGGAGTTGAGACTGGACTAATGTTAAACATGCAATGATCATCCATCCATCCATTTTCTACTGCTTGTCCCTTTCAGGGTGGGGGGTGGGGTGGGGGGGGGGGGGGTGTGCTGGAGCCTATCTCAACTGCATTAAGGCGGAAGGCAGGGTACACCCTGGACAAGTCGTGGGCCAACACAGATAAACATTCACATAATTGTTCTTAATTGACAATGTTCAAAACAACAAAGCAGTGTGTTCTATTCCTCATACCAAAGTCATGTACCGAAGTGCCTTTAATGTTTACAGATACACATTTAAAAACACATATGAGGTGAATTGTGTATACTTGCATTACTATTATTATCAAAGTCAGTGACTGACAGGTGACAAAGCTACACATTTTTTGAACATTGCCATTTGTTGTCCTAACTGCGGATATTTTTCTTCAGTAATTGGATGTCGTTCTCTTTCCTTGGGTGACTTTTTGGTTCTGTCTAAGCTATTTAGCTTTCTTTTCAAAGTGGATCTCTATATTTTTCAGATGCTATTTTACATAAGAGAGGGTTTATGCCTAGGAACATAGAAACCCAACTGACAGAAAAAAACAATCACAAACCAGCAGTTAAAATTTAATAGTTTGGTTGAAGCACCCCTCGCAATCCCGAGAGGGACAAGCAGTAGAAAATGGATGGATAGAAAACAGACTTTGTGATTATTACTGCTGAAATCAGAAATACTGTAATAAAATCTGACTTTTTTTTTTTAAGCGAAAAGTTGTCCACTGACCATTTTCTTTTTTAATACATTTCATCCAATCCACTTTATATAAAGCACATTTTAAAACTGTTGTAGTCCCAAGGTGCTGCATAGTAGTTTAAATATACATTAAAAACAAATGTAACGGTAATCTTAAAAGAATAAACACTTAAAATAAATTTTTTTAAAAAGTTAAGCAGCAAGGCTGCAATGTTGGCTTAAAATAATACAAGTTTTTGA
Organism: Nerophis ophidion; assembly: GCF_033978795.1. Lineage (NCBI taxonomy): Eukaryota > Metazoa > Chordata > Actinopteri > Syngnathiformes > Syngnathidae > Nerophis > Nerophis ophidion. The sequence goes on from NC_084615.1 coordinate 51,388,022, forward strand.
GCTATGATTAACCTTTGATTTGTTTAGTTTTTTTCCTTCATTTAAAGTAATAATTAAAAAAATATTCAAAATATCATTTATAATAAATAATGAACGAAACGGTGCAGAAAGAAGTACAACTTTTATCCGCCCCTATTCATAGTTACATTTGTTCAATTTAGACTAGCTATTCATAACATACTTATTTCATAACATGCACCAATATAACTAAACATGGAAACATTTACCTCAAGTCATATCTTTTTATCATCATGATTTTCATTTTATTTTCTGAATAGAGTAGTAGATTTTGATATTTTTATTTCACTGTCAAAGTTGTTTGATTGATTGATTGATTGATACTTTTTATTAGTAGATTGCACAGTTCAGTACATATTCCGTACAATTGACCACTAAATGGTAACACCCGAATAAGTTTTTCAACTTGTTTAAGTCGGGGTCCACGTTAATCAATTCATGGTACAAATATATACTATCAGCATAATACAGTCATCACACAGGTTAAGCATCATAGTATGTACATTGAATTATTAACATCATTATTTACAATCCGGGGGGTGGGATGAGGAGCCATAAACTAACACATTTGATTGAAATGCTTCGTTCCTTTATACCTGTTCTGAATCTCGATTTAATAAAGAGCTCATTTCCTTTTAAACTATAATTTCTCGTTTAACAAATCAACTATTGTGTAAACCTTTATTGTGAATTCATGAGGCGCGCTAGCTTCATGATGATGCGACGTCAGCATCAATTTAAGTGAGAGAGATTTTTTTAACGTCTTTTCCGCTGGAAAAACCTCAACATCACCAAATGAGACTGGGCTTCTAAAAGCTTTGTTGTTTACATCGGGCAGTTACAGCTCTTTATTTGGTACCTATATTGTGAAGAACCTACAGGAGGTCAAAACTATTTCCGGTCTGCGCTAGCTTCACAATGATGCGCAGTTTGTAAATGTCCGAGGTGGGAGGCGTCGTTTTTTTTCTGATATAAAACATAATCGCAGAAGATGAAGAAGCCTCAAGAAGGTTTGTTGTTTATTTCATTGCTGAGTTCCGCTAGCTACAGGTCGTCTAGCGAAGGATCGTTTCGAGTTGATCGCGATTTTGTGTGTAATAAACACCTCAATGCATTTCATGTAGCATCGACTCTAGCAGCTCAGTGACGTCACTGTTCGCCCTCAAATTGTGGCGATGCTAAATAATTCAAGAATCTTTACTGTCATACCACGACACATGAGATGATGTCACATAGCTAAAGCCATGTATGATTATGAGTTAATGAATTAACGACATTCCATTATAAAATAAGGTTAAGCCAGATTGCGTTACTGTTATTGGTTTTCTTAAATACAAAAAGCAAGGAGTCAAATAGTCTCTTATTGTTAGTATTTTCTTTCAATAAAAAAAAACAATTAAAGCAATATATGATTGTGTTATTAATTTCCTTCAATTAAAAAAACGAGGTGATTACCCTATAAAATTGTGTTATTGTCATTAATTTCCTTCAATAAAAAACAAGACTAAAACCATAGAAGGTTATGTGTTATTGTGATTATTGTATTTAAGTGCCATGTAAGTACATTTTGATTGATTGATTGATTGATATTCAATAAACAAGACTAAAAACATAAGATTATGTGCTATAGTTAGTAATGTATTTAAAAAAAACAAGGCTAGAACCCAATAATAGTATGTGTTATTGTTACTAATTTTCTTCAATAAAAAACAAGACTAAAACCATACAAAATTTTGAGTAATTGTTATCAAATTCTTTAAATGAAAAAACACTAAAGCCATATAAGATTGTATGTTGTGTTATTATTTCTCTTTAGTTTAAAAAAAAAACAAGAATAAAGCCTTATAAGATAATGTGTCATTGTTATTATTGTCCTAAAATAAAAAAATCAAGACTAAAGCAAAATACGATTGCGTTACTTTTATCAATTTCCTTCAAGTAAAAACAAGGCCAAAGCTCTATAAGATTGTGTTATTGTTATTAATTTACTGTAATAAAAAATCAAGACCAAATCTATATAAGGTTATGTGTTATTGTTTTTAACTTCATTCGATAAAAAACACGACTTAAGACATAAGATTACCGGTATGTTTTATTGTTATACATTTTCTAAAATAAAAAAACAACACTAAAGCCATACAAGATTGTGTGTTGTTATAGAAATTATTTCATGATAACAAATGTGTCCAACAGATTGGTGTTTTAGTCATCAAAGCAATCATTTGGACGTCATCAGATTTGATGGACAACCATAACCAAGCGTGGCTCGGTTGGTAGTTCGGCCGTGACCGCAACTTGAGGGTTCCTGGTTCGATCCCCAGCTTCCGCCATCCTAGTCACGTCCATTATGTCCTTGAGCAAGACACTTCACCCTTGCTGCTAATGAGTCGTGGTTAGGGCCCTGCATGGCAGCTGCCGCCATCAGTGTGTGAATGTCTGTGTGAATGGGTGAATCTGGAAATAGTGTCAAAGCACTTTGAGTACCTTGAAGGTAGAAAAGCGCATACAAGTATAAGGCATATACCATTGAAAATATCCATTTAACTGTCACATTTGTAATATTTCATGAGTGATCATTAGAACATGAAATGCCACAAGAAAAGGGTTCTTAAATCCCAAAACAATGTACTGATGTTGTGTGCAGTAGTTTAGTGTTTATGCCCAAATAACAATAGTCTCTGCTTACTCCCAGCTATGAGGCCTTCGCTCCTCATGACTTTGGTCGTTGTACTCAGCCTCCTGGTTCCGCTTCGCAGTCAGCCGGCCATTGACAGGCCGGTTCAGGATCTGATCAACAAACACTCGGACTTCTCTACTCGGTTGTATCGTGCACTTGCCAGCCGCACAGACAACAACATCCTCTTGTCCACAGTCTCAGTATCACACGGCCTGTCAGCGTTGCTCGGCGCTACGGGTGGGTCGAGCCAGGACCAGTTACAGCAGGTGCTTGGTTTTGCCGGACTGGATCTTCAAAGCTTCCCAGGTGGGTCGAAGTGTTTCTCCCCGTGTTCTTTTTGGGCTTTGTGGGCTTCCTGACCAATGTTTAACTTACCCGCCTCCTCCTTTCAGAACTATTTCAATCGATGAAAACAGTTCTGCTTGGGGGCGGGGCCCTTAACTTGAAACAGGGTGTGGCCCTATTCCCCGACCTGAGCATCCAGGTGTCAACGTCATACCTGGACCTGGTTCAAACCAAGTACGGGGAGACTGTTAAGAGCCTGGCCTATTCAACGCCGCAGGAAGCTGCTGACACAATCAACAACTGGGTCCAGCAGCAGACCGGGGACCAGGTGCAGGATTTGGTGGCTGACCTTGACCCCCAGACGCAGCTGATGCTTGCAACTGCCACCCTTTACCAAGGTGTCCCCTGTCAGGCTTGGCACGAAACACCCCAGCTTCCTAGGGCCTCGTAACACCTGTTACTTTCTCTCCCAGGTCGGTTAAGTCAGGCCTTCAACGCCAGCGTCACTCAGGATGAACGTTTCTTTGTGGACAAGTACCACGTGGTCATGGTTCCAATGATGATCAGGGCAGACAAATACTACCTGGCGTACGATCGTTTGCTCAAAGTGGGTGTGTTGAAGCTGCCAATGGTAGACGGAGCAGCCATGTTGGTTGTGCTGCCTGATGACAATGTGGACATCAATGCAGTGGAAGAGGAAGTGACAGCAGAAAAAATCCAGTCCTGGATTCGGCAGCTGAAGAAGACGTGAGTCCATCATTCTTCTTCTTTGTTACCTGTCATCCTTCAGGTGCTTGGTAGTTCCTTGCTATTGTCCACGCAGGAAGTTGGAGGTGCAGTTGCCACGTTTCCTGTTGGACAGTTCCTACTCTCTGCGGGATGTTCTGCAGACTCTGGGGATGGTCCAAGTGTTCCAGGATGACGCAGACCTGAGCAACATGGGTGCCGCTAAAGGCACCAAACTCTCGCAGGTGACAAAATCAAGACCATCACCCTGAAAGATGATCTAGCTCAGTCCTAGCATGTCTTCACTTGTCTGCAGGTGTTTCATAAAGCCATCCTGTCAGTTAACGAGAGTGGTGGTAATGATACATCTGAAGGCGGATCCCAAGCCTTCTCCACCCCGCCTCCTCGACTTACCATCAACAGACCCTTCATCTTTGTTGTGTACCATCAGACCAGCGGTGGCGTGCTCCTAATTGGTCGCATACTTGATCCCACCAAAAAATAAAAGTGCTGACAAGGCAATTTAGAGGCATCGAGTATGCTGCAGTACCAAAAGTGTCCAGGCTGTGTGTGCTGCATGTATCTGGGGATTCTATACAGACGCCACTCTACTTACAAACACTGGCGTTACAAATATTCGGTCACTTTTTCTTCACAATGCGTCCACGCATCCAAATTTTGAGTTGTGTGCCTTAAGCGTATTACAACATTTGGCCGAAAACTAACTGCTGCAAATCCTCACAGCGAAAAAAACAACAACATGCAAACAAAAAAAGCAAGAGAACAACAGCAAAGGAATAGTGATATACAAATAGTAACATTAGAAAATGACAAAACTTTACAAACATGGAACGTGCGTAAGTCGGGTCGCGTCTGTAGTGACCACTTTATTAGGAACATTTATACTCTATAATCAACACCTGTGCATGAGTTGACCTTTCACCAGTTGTAGTTTTTCCCATTGTGCTTGTTAAATGTGATTACATAATGACTTAATTTCAACGTAAAGGAAATGCTGAAAATGTTCATTGAAAGGAAGCAGAACTAGTAATCTTTAAAAAAAAAAAAAAGATTCCTTTTAAGCAAATGTAGAAATGATGGTGAACTTCCCTCAGCTTGAACGTAAACAGAAAACTCATGTTCCTGTCATTATTTACACAAATAAACAATAATTATATCATGAGTGGTATCATGTTCTGATCAAATTAATAACAAATATTATTTTGACACACAACAGCAGTACAAGTTTGCCTCTTAAATGTCACAGAATAACCAAAGTGTACGTTTGATGATAAATACAAATCAAATTGTGCTTCCAACAATCAGCAATCAAACCAATGGGCACATTTATTTTTTGAGGTGTTCACTCGACCAATCAAATTGGAGATGTTTGTTATGGTCCTCCTTCCTTTATTTTTGATCGTATAAAGGCTGATGTCCTTCATGTCACAGACATCCTGATTGTACGCTGAAAGAGTTGGACTTCCTGTTGATGCAAACATAATACAAGACTTTATAACAAGTCAGCGTTTATAAAATGTCAAACTTTGAAGTGATTGAAAAAAAGCCTATCTTTAACATAAGAACTTCTTAAAGTCACATGTTCGTGTTGAATTATTCCCAATCATGAGAAGTAAGCTATGACTATGTATTTAATCAACTGATATAGCAGTTTTCATTCAACGAAGCTGTGAATGTGGATGTTGTTGACAGGAACTTACATGAACAACTTCCTTGACTTGCTGTCCTTCACTGCAGTGCTGTGCTGATCCATGGATTTACTGCGCTGGGACATGAAGCTGTTCTTACTGCTGCCGTTGTCGCTCTGGTCCAAAGCATTAGTCCCAAGGTTTGTTTGGCTTAAAGTATTTGTCCTTCGGTCCAAGGTGGTTCGTCTCTGGACCACGGTATTATTTCTGTGTTCAATAGGACCAGTACTATTATCTAAATGACTGGCTCTATGGTTCGTCATATAATGACAATCCCTGAGGTCTAAAGTGTTTGTTGCTTTTCCTTCTGAAGCCATCGGGTCAGGGAGGTCGGTGAAGTGTCTGCAGATCAGCACTGGTTTATACGAGGTGGGCGAAGACTTAGACAGCACAGCCGTGGTAAGGTTGGTAGTTGAGAAATCATCTGCTTTCAAGAAGGGATGGATGTATGATTAAAAAAGAGAATGATGCTCACACTACTGATGCAGATTTATTGTTGGAGATGGTACCTTTGTTGTTTAGTATTGATGACTTCCAACTCGCACAAAGACCACTTAACTCTTTCCGACTGCTAAAACATAAAGAACACAGAATATGATTGAAGTTGATATAGAGGTAAAGGTTTGGCTGAAGCCAACTCAACCCTGAGGTCAGGTTGACTGACCCCCAGGACCATCCGGAGACCATACTCCTGAGACCACCCAAAAACTACTCTGGCACCATGCTGGGACCAGCTTGAGACTACTGTGAGAACAAGAACAGTTCAATTTAGAAAGAACGAGTCTCACCTAGTTTGTTGTGGCGTGTCGGGTTTGCAGACAGGTGGCTGACTGCTGAGGGATCGACTCCGTGATAGTTTGACCCTCCTCATCTCTTTACCTTCATAACAAACAAACATTATGATCATCATCAATTGAAAATTAATTTAAAAGTTTTGCTATGTGTTCAATCTTACAAGATGAGGACACCGAAAAGGACAGTGACTTAGACTTGCTTGACTTTGACAGACTGGGATTACGGTCACTTCCTGTTGCATACAAAAAATATGTACAAGAAATAAGATATTTAGGAGTAAATATAAATTGCTTGTTTTACTTTATTTTACAAGAAAAAACATTGTTCTCACGTCGTCTCTCTGACTGTTTGAGTGAATTCGATTTGGTTTCGTCCTGCTGGTTTTCCAGTTGCTCCTAGGAACATAAAATATCATCCCAACATGACAGGAAGTGGATCAGTGAAGGGGATGTGGAACTTTCACACTGACCATCTCCAGCAGCAGAGTCTCTTCTGCCTCTTTCTTGTGGTCCAACAAATTGTTGTTTTTCCTCCTCTGAAACTGATATAAAACACAGAATGAGGACACAAATCTCACTTTCAGTTGTGCAACTTTCAAATGTGCTACTCACGGGTTCTGTGAGATCCAGTTTGTCAAGTTCCAACACGACCTGAAAAGCATCATAAGAGCAGAAAAAGGTGTCATTCTCAAAAATTGTCCAAATTGTTCTTTCTTTTTTATTTCCAACGCATCAATGGAGAATATACGTTTTTCATAAGTAGCAGATTGTCCCTATCAATCAGTCTTAACATCGTGACAAGGAACTTTAAATGGAACCAACCCCCCGCCAACCACCCCCCCAGCATAAGCCAATAATCAGGGATACTAAATTGTTTTGGGGGCCACATTTACATAAACCTAAGGGCCAGGGACCAAACATCTGCCTTCACCATTGGTTTTATTTTTACAATCCCTTGCAAAAATTAGTAGTTAATTTGGTTAATCTTTTTTTTTTTTGTGGTAGAAAAAAGACAGTTAACAGACAAGACACAAAACTCATTTCAGGTAGCAACTTTCTGGTTTCAAAGGAGAACTGCAAGAAAATACAGTATATCAAGACAATAAAATATGGTTTTCAGTTAAATTTTTAAATCAAGCATAGTGGAAAAATGGAATTACCTGATTCTGAGGAAAGAATTATGGAAAAAACATAAACAAACGGGGAAAAAAAACCCTCCACCACACCACTAGTACTTTGTTGGATCACTTCTGCCTTTTATAACATCCTGCAGTCTCTGAGGCATGGACTTAACGAGTGACAAGCATTACTCTTAATGAGTTTTGCTCCCTTGTGATGAGGTGGCGACTTGTCCTGGGTGTACCTCGCCTTCCGCCCGAATGCAGATGAGATAGGCTCCAGCACTCCCCGCAACCCCGATAGAAACAAGTGGTAGAAAATGGATGAATGGATGGAAATTTGCTCCAATTTTCATATATTGCTGGACCGTTTGTTTCAATTTCCACCACAGATTTTCAATTAGATTAGGATCTGAACTATTTTTGCAGGCCATGACATTGTTATTAGGTATCGTTCTTCAAGAAAAGTTTTTAAAGTTTTTGCTCTCTGAGAAGATGCATTATCATCTTAAAAATGATGTAATCATCCCCAAACATCTTTTAATTGTTGGAACAAGAAAAAATTCAAAAATTTCAATGTTGACTTTTGTATTTATTGAAGATGTAATGACAGCCATCTCCCCAGTGCCATTACCCGACATCGAACCCTATATCATCAATCACTATGGAAATGTTTATGTTTTCTTCAGGAAGTCGTCTTCGTAAATCTCATTGCAACGGCACCAAATAATAGTTCCAGTTCATCGCCTTTCCCAATGCAGATTTGCGATTCATCGCTGAATATGACCTTTATCCAGTCACTCATAGAACACCATTGCTTTTCTTTAGTCCTTTGCAACCTTTTTTAGGGATTTGTTTGATAACTTTTTAATGCTTTTCTGTTTTTAAATCCCATTTCCTTCAGGTGTGTTGCGATCCGCTACTCGGATCTTTACATATTCCTGTTTATTGTTCCTTTTCTGTATCACATTTTGTAGTTAAACCTCCTTAGTTCCTGTTTAGTCTGTCACCATGATTTCATATTGTTTTCACCTGCTAATCACGGTCCCTGCACACCTGTATTACTAATCACCTTCCTTATTTAAGCTTGCCCCTTTTGTTAGTTCTGCCTGGGTTCCTAGTTTGCTTTCATGCAACAGTGACGTCTCGTATGTATTTTCTCGTTAGCTTTCAGGCTACGCATTTATATTCTCGCTAGCTTTCACGCTACGCCTTTGTTTTTATTTTAGCTCTCACGCTAATGATTTGTTTTCCATGTTGTGTGCCTTCGTCCCAAGTTGTTAGTATTTCTGTTCGTTTTCCTAGCTCCCACGCTAGCTCCCTTTGTTTGCCTTTTCTGCTTAGCTCCAGTATTTTTGTTCTTAGCCTGTTTTTGTTGCTTAAATTAATTAATTATATCTTACCTTTGCTGTGTTCATGTCGACGCATCCTCGGAGGAACAAATCCGGCAACAATATGCCACAATAAGGTGTTTTCTTACAATTCGGTCACAGACGGTGACTCTAGTTTCTGCCCATTTGTTCTTCATTTGTTTTGCTGTTTCTAAGACATATTGCTATAAAGTAGTAAAATAGTAGTTGACATTATATTCTTAAATTGTCTTTCGTTGTATCCATTAAACCAGTGCTTTTCAACCATTGTGCCGCGGCACACTAGTGTGCCGTGACATACAGTCTGGTGTGCCGCGGAAGATTATCAAGTTTCACCTATTTTTTGCAAACCAGTAAGAATAGTCTGCAAATGATAGGTTGTTGTTAGGTGTCGGTGCTGTCTAGAGCTCGGCAGAGTAACCATGTAATACTCCTCCATATCAGTAGGTGGCAGCCGGTAGTTAATAGCTTTGTAGATGTCGGAAACAGCGGGAGGCAGTCTGAAGATAAAAAGGTATCTAATGCGTAAACCAGGGGTGTCCAAACTTTTTCCACAGAGGGCCTAACACGGAAAAATTTAAGCATGCGGGGGCCATTTTGATATTTTTCATTTTCAAACCATAACAAAATACATAGATTTTTTTTTTTTATCCTTAGGGCTCCTGGGGAGCATAGTCACTAAAATGTTAAAAATAAGTCAAATTATTATTTTTATTTTTTATTTCATGCTTACAGTAAATCTCTATCACCTTGAGGTTGATATAAAGTAAAACAAATAAGGTTTTATGCCTTTTCTGTCAAAGACAACTTTGTTTTTTATAGTAAAACTGAAATATGCAGTATTTAGATGGATAGATAGATAGATAGTACTTTATTGATTCCTTCAGGAGAGTTCCTTTATTTAGCAATTAAAGCCCTCAAAGATCAATAATGCAGGACACCATTGATTTTAATTATTTAATATTTTTGAGTAATCACAGTGAAAAGTTAAATAAAATCCTACTAAATATATTTGAGAGCCGAAAGTTTCCCCACTCATAAAGTGATACATTTTATTTGTTTTTTTTTTACTTTTAACACTTAAATTTCAAGATCAACTTCCGATATATCTGTTGATTTGAAGTTTGAACTATTATTTTGTTTGTTTTATGCTCTTTTGTCAAAACTTTGATGTTTTTATATGGCAACCACACAACATATGCAATATTTTTTCCACATAAAACATTTTAAATTGATAATTTTTAAGTAATAATTGTAATAATTGATCATAACATAGATTTTTTTGTCCTTTTTTTTTGAACAATGGAAAAAAAAAGAAAATAAAGAAAAAAGGAACAAAAAAACTGCGTGATATGACAGTACACCTACTTTGAGACAAGAGGTATAGTGATGCATGCTTGGTTATGGTTTGAATTCATATCCATCAATTGCAACAATGAATTTTTACTGTCAAATGAGTTTAATTTTTTAAAGATTTCTGCTGGTGGTGTGCCTCCGGATTTTTTCAACAAAAAAATGTGCCTTGGCTCCAAAAAAGGTTGAAAAACACTGCATTAAACCATATCCAATTGTATTTATAATCCGCAAAGTATCTGAAAATACAGACAAAATATCACAAATTCAGTCAGCCATTTTGAATATTTCGCTCCGAACATTTTCGGTATTATCCGTAGATAGACGTCACTGGAGTAACACTTCTGCAGTCTGACCATGTTATCAGATCCGTCATACTGGAAATACCCAAAAACTAGACAGTGATGTGCCGTCTATCATTTACAATCCCTTTATAAGAAATGGACACGTGTTTTTCTCTTCTTATGCATTCTAAGTCATAAATAAATAAATACATCTGTTGTGGAGAGTTATAAAGGACTGTATGGTTCTATAAAGGTAGTCTCATTCGCCCCCGGGGCGTCGGTCAGGACACGTAACAGTCTCTTAAGGTAGCACAGAGTTTGGGAACGTTTCTAACAGCCGCCACCGAATATACAGTGTACATTCGCTCCATAGAAATGTGACAAAGTTATTAGTGTCTCACGAAGGGGCGATGGTGGCAGTAGAGCTGTCCTCTTCCTCGCCAGGTGGAAGGGCTGGCAGGACAACCAGCCTGGCAACTGGTCTGGTGTATTCACGGTCTCTGATCCTCACGTCCGCTGAACAGATGCGGCCGTCGTTACTAGGGTGGACCTCAGTGACATGACCGATGGGCCACAAGGCCCGTGGAAGCTGGGGATCCACCAACATCACTACTGAGCCTTCTGCAAGGTCAGCTGGCATAGAGTGCCATTTCTGACGAGTCTGGAGGCTTGGCAGATAATTTCTTAAGAAACTGGACCAGAAGCGATCCGCCAGCACTTATGAATGCCTCCATCCACGGCGGCTCTGTAACTCAGTCTCTGGGTATACGATCTGGGGCAAGGACACGTCTGGCCGCCCCATCAACAAACTATTGGGGGTCACAGGATTGAGATCTGTGAGGCTGGAGGAGACGTACCCCAATGACTTTGAGTTAAGAATCCCCTCTACCTCCAGTAGCACGGTCTTCTGAGACTGACTGAGTAACCCACTGTGGTGTACGAGGCGGTCTTTATGGAGCGGATTTCCCTTTCCCATGCTCCTCCAAAGTGAGGTGCTGCAGGGGGTTGAAGTGGAAGTAATTTTTTTGCTTGGCAAGTTGCTGTTGTAGGTCAGGTGACAGGGCAGAGAATGCCTCCCTCAGTTCTTTCTCCTCCTTTGAAGTTGGTCCCACAATCACAGAGCAGCTCGGCTGGTGTTCCTCGACGAGCGATAAATCGCCTGAAGGCCTTCAAGAAGGAGTCTGCATCGATGGTGGTCAAAGGGGCTAAGTGCATATCCCTGGTGGTGAGACACTTGAAAATTATATCTCACCTCTTCTCAGGACGCCTTCCTACTTTGACTTGAAACGGCCCGAAACAGTCCATCCCCGTCGAGAAGAAGGCGGGCTTGAAGAACCGCAGGCGGGCGGACGGTAGATCTACCATCTTTGAACAGAAGGTCTGGCTTTCCAACGTCGACAGTCTATGCAGGTATGCTGGTAACGGCGAATCGCTTCACGGCCGCGCAGGATCCAGAATGAGTGGCGCATCTCAGCAAACACCCTCTCTGGCCCTGGATGGTGCAAGCGACTGTCGAAATCTTGGATGAGGAGTTTGGTAGAGGGGTGCCCAGGGTCTAACACAATAGGGTGCATCGTTGTCTGCTCGATGTCTACAGCACGTCGTAGTCTGCCACCGACACGGATTAGTCCTTCCTCCTCATTCATCTCGGGTGACAGGGTGAGCAGTCTGCTGCCTGATGGTACGGGCTTTCCTGCTTTCAAGAGCCGCAACTCCTCTGGGAAGCTCTCGCACTGCGCTTGCTTTAATATGAGGGTCTCAGCATTAAGATAGTCTTCGGCAGTGTAGCTACCTGCCGCCCCATGTAACTCCTGCACTGTAGCTACTAACAGCTCCTTCCAGGTAGCATACTGCTTCACCTCTGCGTCTGGCATACTAGGTGTTGTTAAGGTGACACCGCAGAAAGTAGACTGTCGTAGCTCGGAGGCATCGCCTTCCTGTTCGACGTGGGACTTGACAGGCCACTCATCTGAAGGCTGAAGGGGGGGGGGGGGGGCATGGCTCCACCTGTTCGGCTTGGTCAGGTCCTGTAGAGTCTTGCCCCTGGTGATGTCGTCAGCTGGGTTCTTCGCTGAATCTACGTATCGCCAGGCGGTGGGACTTGTGAGATCCTGTATTTCGGCCACTCTGGTACCAACGAAAATCTTGAAGCGACAGGACTCTGACTGCAGCCACGACAGCATTGTTTTAGAGTCTGTCCACAGGATGGTCTGATCGATCTTCAGTGTGAGTTCATTCTCTAGGAGTTTAGCCAGTTGAGCTCCTGTGACCGCTCCACACAGCTCCAGTCCGGGTAGGGAGAATAGTCGCTTGGGAGCAACTCTGGACCTGGCGAGTAGGTAGGACAGATGGACTTGACCTCGGCAGTCCAGCATTCTCAGATACGCCACCGAGCCATAAGCTTGTTCCGATGCATCACAGAACACATGGACTTGACGGGGGACACTTGACTCATCCACTTCGACTGGTATATACACTCGTGGCAAGGTGACTTGAGATACAAATAGTAGTTCTTCCTCCCAGGCCTTACACGCCTGTAAGAGGTCTTGGGGCAGGAAAGGATCATCCTAGTCCCTGTTTTTCTCCCAGAGGCGTCTGACCAGCATATTGGCTCGAGTGGTGTATGGTAAGATAAACCCTAAGGGGTCATACTGACTGGCCAAAACCCTGTAGATGTCGCGCATTGTTGGAACTCCGTACTCTATGGGTCGATGCTTGTAGCCCATGGTGTCGGTTTGACAGTGCCAGCTGAGTCCTAGAGTGGATTCAGGAGAGTCTGTTCGGTCTTGTGCAAGCCAGAGCTCGAGGGTGTCGGACCTGGCTTCTTTGGGCAGGTGTCCCACGACGTTTGACACGTTGCTAGCCCACTGGCGTAGATCAAACACACCAGCTGCAAGGAGTCCCCGAAGTCTGTCTACCAACTCTCTGGCATCCTCAGGTTTGGGCAGACTCTGTAGGAGATTGTCAACATAGAAAGACCTCTCTATAGAGAGGCTCACATCATCTCCTGGCTGGCTATGGTTGGCCACATGGAGCTGTAGAGTAAACGTGGCGCAGCATGGACTGCAGGTTGTGCCAAATGGTAGAACTCGCCACCGGAACCCTGCTGGGGTTTCATCTCTGGTCAAGTCCCGCCACACGAACCGCAAGAGGGGACGGTCTTCAGGAAGGAGACGGACTTGATGGAACATCCCTTTAATGTCTGCGCTTAAGGCGACTGCATGTTCCCGAAAGCGCAGTGTAACTGCCAGGAGTGATACTCCAAGGGTGGGTCCTGGCAGTAGGGAGTCATTCAGACTCCGACCCCTGTACTGATAGGAGCAATTGAAGACAATTCGGTTCTTGTGGTTGTGACTCACCATGTGGTGAGGAATGTACCACTCTTCTCCATCTTGGTTGACTTCTTCAGGGATTAACTTAGTGACAGCCTGCATCCACCAGCTTCTGGATCTCTGCGCTGTAAGCCTTGGCACGTTCTGGGTCTTTAGCTAGCCACCGTTCTGTGCTTCACAGACTCTGCATGACGGCTTCTTTGGGGGCATGTTAGAGAGGCATGTCTCGCTTGCGCAGCAGGGGGGTGGCATAGCGTAAGACTCCTGCTACCCCCACCCGGGTGGTCTTCTCTTCTAGCAGGGCTACTGCTGCTTGGTCTTGTCTCGACCTGGTTACAATCTTCTCACTTTTATATTGAAGAGTGACAAGCTTCCAAAGCCTTTCAACGTGCTTGAATAGTTCTGAAGCTGGAGGGTGAACTGATGTCACTAGGCACTGCTGTGAGTGTAGGGACTGCTGGGAGAATCTTGCTGGGCCCTGAAGAGTCCAGCCTAGCCTGGTCCGGACGGCAGCAGGCCCAACTGGCTGGCCCAGTCGGATTGGCTCAATAGAGGAGATCAGGTGTGGGTGGTCGGAGACGATGACTACTAGGGGTCTGGCACTGTGGAAGGGCTTAATTGGTAAACTGACCAGTTGGGTGTACCTCTTCTGGAGTCGGTCCATCGGGTATGACTGTTTACCTAGGCCGAGGCGGCCTGAGGTGAAGGCTCTGGAGACTAGGAAGCTGGTCTTTGGCTCAGCAGCAGGAGAGATGTGGAAGGATACCGCAGAGCCACGGAGGGTCTGGACCTCCTGTCTGATGGTTCTCAGAGGCAGGTCCTCAGGTGTGCCTTGTAGGCCAAGTTCTCGGGAAGCTGCTGGCAGGAGCATGGTCCTTTCGGACCCGTCATCCAAGATGGCATAGGTGGTTATAGTGCAATTTCCATGACAAAGAACCACTCTGACAACCTTCAGTAAGACCCTATTGTGAACTGAGGGACGGGACAGAACCTCAGTGGGGGAGCTCACCAGGCAGCTCTCCTCCTTGCTTGTCGGTCTTGGTGGTCGATCAATTACGTCGTGAAGGACCTGCAGATGTTTCCCTTGGCATAGGCCAAAGGGCTTCTTAAGTCACACTGAGCGGCTTGGTGAGGTCGTGCACAGCGCCAGCACCTTTTGATGGCCTTTATCCACTCAGTGAGAGTTTCTTTGTTTAGCGTTGTTACTTCCGTATACTGGCTGAGGAAGTGTTCATCACTCTCGCAGAAAGGGCAATAGGGCTTAGCTCTCTCCTTCTTTCCCTCTGAGGCTCTAGTAGGTCCATCATTTTCTTCCGAGTCCTTTGATCCATGGAGGACGGTAACAGGTTGCGGTCCCTGGCGACCTTCCTACCGGGACACTTGGTTTTCCTTTGCTCTTATGAGTGTCTGTCCGTCAAAATCCTGACACCAGGATTCGTGCTGGAGCCACTGGGCTAGATTGCACAGGGTGGGAACAGTTACGGGGTTCTTAAAGATGGTTCGACGGAAGTCTGCCCGTTGCTCTGCGGGTAGTTTGCTTAACAGTCTCACCACGTGAGATCCACAGCGAAGCTCCACTTTACCGTCAGTGCCCAAAGACTTAAGTAGGCCAATCAAGGACTGAACATGGAGGGCAAACCTCCAAAAGGCTGCGGTGTCTCCACGGCGAACATCAGGTAAGTCTAGCACACTGGCTATCTTCCTGAGGGCTATCTGGTGGGGCTGGCCGAATTTCTCGTTGAGGGCTGACATGGTGTCAGTGTAGGGCGTGGGGGAGTTGAGATAGGAATCTGCTATCAATTTTGCCTCTGTAAGCCTCAGATGGTCTACCAGAATCTGGTACTTGAACATTTCAGTCCCTTCTGTAGGCAGGAAGTTCTCCAGAGCTATTTTTAAACGGGTAAACTCACATGGGTCTTAGTGATTGAAGTATGGTATGGTCGGGCGTTGGCCTCTGTAGGTCTGTTCAGCAGCTGCAGCTGCTGATTCATAGCGTGGTGGAGGAGGAGTTTGCTGGCCCTGCCTCTGCATCCACGGGGCTGCTTGTGTGGGCACTGGCATGTACCCAGGCTGGCTAGACGTATAAGTGGTTGCATAGGGTGGAGTTACACGAAGGAGGTACTGTACTGTGCGTAGTGTGGCTGGTACTGATTCAGCAGCTGCTGTGGTGCATAGTCTGCAATGTGGGGCATTGCCCTGGTGGGAGGAGCCTGAGCCGGTGGTGGGTGCTGCCGCATTGTTGATGTAGTGGTCTGGTAAGCAGGTCTCTGGTGTGGGGGCTGAACAGCACACTGGAAGTGGTGTCGCAACTGTTGCGGTGGATAGCGTGCCATGTAGGTAGGTTCCTCTGGAGGGCGTGTAGGAATGGTGTAGGTGTGAGCCATGTAGGGGGGATAAGGCTCGCTGCTTAGCTGTCGGGTTTGAAGGTACTGTGGTTTATTGCCAACCTTCGCTGGTGACACCTTGCGGTGGCTAGCTGACATGGTCTAGTTCCTTATCAGCTGTAGCTCCACCATCATCTGATCTAGTCGGTCCATGACTGGTTGACCTGACGGACGTTCCAGGGCCGCTGTGTCTGGCCATGGTGGAGGGGGTTCAGGCCAAACCTCTTCATCCTCGATATATACAGAATGGCGGTTGAGTTCGTGGTGTACTTTGCTGAATGTTGATTACTGTGTTATTCTTCTAATTTCGTTATGAACTTGACCTAATGCCGCCACATCCGCTTGCCCGGTCATCTGTGACTGCTGTGGCATGGCGTTTTCTCTCAGTATGTAACTAACTTCATCTCTTAGAGAGAGTTCCTGAGGTGAATGATGGAGTGGGGTTGGTTCTCGGATCATCACCTCCCTGGTCTCTCTCTCTGCATGCTATAGGTGGGCTAGCTGGGTGTCTGACCTATACCTCTGCCACTCTGGTTAGTACGAGTCCTCTTCATGACAAGCAGCATCTCGCCTAAGCTGATGGGAGTAGGGAGCGGGGGTAGAGTATGGGGGTGTGGCTTGGCTGCACCCTCCTTCTCATGAGATAACCATTCTTCTTCCTGCCCATGCCTGTGTCTTTGCCTGATGTTGCTGAGCTGGTAATCAT